>NC_133363.1:7021727-7261783 GCF_049309525.1 Garra rufa | reverse complement strand
AAATGAAGTTCTTAGTAATGCATATTCAGGGCTCTAGACTAACTTTTTGCACTGGTTGCACTGGTGCGCCTAACTTTTTTTCTTAGGTGCACCAGCACAAAAGTTAGGTGCACCCAAATTTTCAACTGCATCACATTTAACACCGTAGTTTTACAAGTTCACTTTTTTATTTTTTTATTTATTATTATTTTTTAATCCCTGTCCATATAGGCAATATTGACTTGTAAATGATTAACTAACAATCTGGTCAATATAAAGTTCTTTATTTGAAGCACAATTCTACAAGAAAGGCAACTTACTGAAAAAGTGTTGGTGCTTAAAGTGCTGTATTGAGCTGAAATTTAAACTTAAAAAAATTCAAGATAATTAACTAAAAAGAAAATCTAAATTAAGTGTTTTAAGGGCTTCAAACTGAACACCTCATGGCTTGATGCGATAACTCCTATAAATTGGGCGCATGCAACATCATTGCTGTACGTTGGGTTTACGTTCAAGCCATTTTTCTTCATAAGAATCAGTGTTCCCCCTAGGTTTCCAGCTTTTTTTTGGGGGGGGGGGGCATATTTTTTTTCCCGGTACTTTACCCTACTTTGTGTAATAATGAAAACATTTCAGTAAAGAAAGAGTTCTGAAAAAATAAGTCCAAAACTCTCTATTTTAACATTTTGAACAATAGGGCTTTACAATCTTTTTTTTTTTTTTAGAAATTCTTGTTTTAATTTTTCTCATAATCAAATGAAAGCATAAACATTTATTTATTTTTAATAAAATGAAAAATAAACCTTTTTAATTTTTGGCAAACATATATATGATTTATAAATAGGAATATATAAACACCTACATTATACTGTACAAAAGTAATACAGGACTAATATTGTTCTGTTTCATGTTAAACCATACTTTTATTTTGACGGGTTGCCGTGAAGTTTCTGTGTGTACAGTATGATATGATGCTTTCTCAAATGAAACGGTAAAAGTGACACTCGCAGCAGGTTTGGAGATTGAGTTTATCTGTTCATGTGAGATGCAAATGCCAAAAATTAGCGGGAGCGTCACGCGTGCTTCAGTAGCCTATACGCGTGTAGTAAAAAAAATACACGTCTCCACCATTAATACATAGAGGCAAACGGAACATGCAGGATTCATATTAAACGGTCTTTTTGCCTTTCAGTTTTCACAGACACTAGTCCATATCGCGACGATTTGAATTAAGTGACAGACCAACTTTTGATTTATCAATCCAAAAATCGACGTATTACGTGGCATTCCGCGCCATAGTAAACTCGGTTTTTATGAATGGAGTCCGCGATCCAGTCCGTGTTTTTGCGGAGGAGGCATTGTAAACGCTTGACCATGTAGAGACAGCCTGACTGCATCACATGCATTTTCAAACGTACACACACGTACATGAATATCTGGACCACGGCCAGTCAGAGGGGGCGCGGGATCTGTCCTTCATCTCTGATTGCTTTAGACCACGATATGGGTCTAATGTGTGTCTGTTGTTGAGCAACAGGGAGACTTTAAGAGTGACGGAGTTTCGTTTTTTCCCCCTCGAACGGCTGGTCGCACCGGTGCAACCTTTGATTTTTTTTAGTCGCACCATTGAGAAATTAGGTCGCACGTGCGACCAAATTGGTCGCACTCTAGAGCCCTGATATTACTAATCAAAAATTAATTTTTGATATATTAACAGTAGAAAAGTTACAAAATATCTTTATGGAACATGATCTTTATCTTATTTTCTAAACCAAATCATGATATATATAAAAGTAACACTCCACTTTTTTTGGAAATAGGCTCATTCTCCAACTCCCCCCGAGTTAATAAATTGAGTTTTACCGTTTTGAAATCCATTCGGTCATTCTCCTGTTCTGGCGATATCACTTTTAGCATAGCTTAGCATAAATCATTGAATCCTATTAGACCAGTAGCATCGTGTTCATCGCGTTCCTTTAAAGGAACAGTTTACCTGAAAATTAAAATTGTTCTGCCATCAAGCAGCAAAAAGGCCAATGAAGGAAAAAAAAAAGTGCCACATATGACCTGCGCACTATATTCCTAATTTACTACAGCTAAAGGCCACTATTTTTCAGAAAATACTGTATCTTTCTCTGTACTTGCTGAAAAGAGCAGCAGGCACATTATTTTAAACGTTTTCTTTGTGTATGAAGGAAAAAATGAGCAACATGAGGGTGAGTAAATGATAACAGAGTTGCCAGGCAAATAAAAAAAAGAAAAACAAAGAAATAAAAATATGCTACGACGGATTTGTAGAATGAGCACCACACTGAGATATACACTACTCTTCCTCAGACCTCTTCACCAGTCCACAGGGGGCAGAAGATGTACATAGACGGGGGGAGGAAGAGGAGCACCAAGGCCTCGCTCACTTGTTTCCTCCCCCCCGTCCCCTGCATCGCCAGATCTCCATCTTTTTCTCTCTGACCCCGCAGCAGGCCGGAGCAACCCGGGCCTCTCGCTGCGCAAATGCCCTCTTCTCATCTTTCTGAGGCCATTCCTGACTCTAATTGGTTCAGACCAGGCTTGTTTCTGTGTAATCCTTGCATGTTAATACTCCCACAGTAACATTCTCCCGCCTAATGGCTGCCCAGCGAGAGGCATTTTCAACCGCATTACCTCTTATCGAGTTACGGAGCCCCACCGTTCCAAATAAGACAAATTTAATTGATCCAGTCTATAAAAATCCCACTCTGCTGTGAAGGGCCTGGTTCTAGGGATTTCTTTATTTATTTATTCCCTCTGTTTTCCCCACTCAGGCTGAACTGCCTCTGCATGTGGCGTGGGGAAATTAGGTTTATTCAACTCCTTACAAAGAGGAGGGACAGGGGAGACAAAATTCAAAAGGCTTCAAAATTAGATCAATGGTCTCAACAATCAATCAACGGCCGGGCTACTAAGCCGCCTCGCTCAGGAGGAGATGTGAAATGAACCTTTAAAACAGCAGGCGCTTTGCTCCATACCTCTGCGTGCCGTGCGGAGGCGAGCTACTAAACTGCAGTATGATTCAATGGTTAACAACATTCATCGCTCTCTCCGCTGCACTGCCAAACTATTCCTCGACCTAGAAGGCGGGTGCACACATACACGCGCAGGAATGCATTCGGCTGAAGACGGAAGCGTGGCGCTAATACTGTGCGCACTTTGTTCTGTGGTCTCGCGGATCGGAAAATAAGCCAGACGCTCAGGAGAGTTTAAAGAACACAAGTTTGAGCAGCAGTTGTGATGTGATGATATGCGTGCATGGCCTTAATTTCACCCACTGTGCTTTTTTAATCCTGTTACCGCACATTGGTCTTATTGGGCTCAATGATAAAAATTTTTATCAGAAATAAATACATTCGATTCACTGTAAGAGCTGGGGATGAGGAGTCTGCTTCAAAACACTGGCCTTAAACTTTCCTGTGGAAGAAAGGAAGAAACTCTGGACTCGTATATCCTATTAATATATGGAATGCTTAAATTAGGGTCGGGTCGATAGACGATGCCATCGTCCATCGCTGATGGCCGATAGACATCACGATGCTGAGCCGGCATCGCGATCCTCCGCCCCGCCCCTGCCCCCGCCACCCGCTCGCGAAAAACACACACTCAATCACACTATATAGCCAGGTGAAATGCATGCTTTCAATTTCCGCATCTTTACTTATTTTATTAAGTATTATTATGAGGAAATAATAACAAGGAAGTTGTTAGCGATCACAATACAAATTACAGTGAACTCCAAACGAATTACATGAACTAGTTTGCTTACATTAATAAATGTGGCATACAAAAACAGCAGAAAAATAATTTTAATTAAATTAGATTAAATAAACTACACCAAATATGCCCTTTTCATGGTTTTACCATAACGAACCGAGCTTGGAACAAAAAACAAGAGAATATATTTTTTTCCATCGAAATACGAACGTACAATACAAAGCCTATACATTATACAGTTTATCATTCAAATACATTGGGAATATGGAAACACTTGGACTTGTGCCGAATTACAGAGGTACGTGAGCCCAACGCCTGCTATTTTTAGTTTCGCTTTGTTTTGGTTTCTTAACTTTATATATTTTGTTTCATTCCTGTTCTGTTCTGAATACCGTTACATTTAAATGATTCGTTTTGGAGTCAGGGTAACTAACTTATAGCTATGTTTATAGTGTTTATAGTGTTAATACATAATAATATTTCGCTTGATTTGGTATTATTTCTGATATTACACTCTCTCTCTAAACATTCCGCTGCTTATTAAATGCGTTTGGAGAGAGTGGGTTAAACAGTAAGCAATCAATGAGAGTAATTTTGAACTTAAAGCTGACTGGTCGAAAATATGTTAAGGACCAACACACATCCTCCAAATACATCTACATAAACCCGCGCTTGCTCTGTCTTGTATGCACGCACGCACTGTCACGATCTAATGCACTTGTTAATGCCGGATCTTTAAAAATCCAGCTCAAATTAAGCACTGGTGGAAACGGTAGGCTACAATTAATTAATTCGTTATGAATTAATTATTTAACAACAACCATCCCGCACTCCCGCCCTCTCCACGCCCCCCGCGGACGATGCCATCGTCCATCGCGATGTTTCACGTTAGACATCGTACGATGCCAAATTGGTTGACATCGCCCAACCCTATCTTAAATCTGATTGGCCAATCGTGGCTGAATGTTAAAATATTTATGCATAATGACGCTAATGTGCTATTTTTCATACCAAACCAAGTTAAAATAGCTGCTATCATGTTAAAATAGCCTTAATCTTTTGGTGAGTATAAAAGAGTTTTATAGTTGACATTACGCTCAGGAGACCCCATCTGATGCTAAGTTAAAAAAGCTAAAGTTTTAACAAAAATGCTGCAAAATTAAAGGGATAGTTCACCCAAAAATGAAAATTGGATGTTTATCTGCTTACCCCCAGACTTTGTTTCTTCAGTAGAACACAAATTAAGATTTTTAACTCAAACGGTTGCAGTCTGTCAGTCGTATAATGGCTGTCAATGGGCACCAGATCTTTGAGAGTAAAAAAAAACATACAGAGACAAAACCAAATTAAACCCTGTGGCTCTTTTTTTACTCTCAAAGATTTGGATCCCATTGACAGCCATTATATGACTGACAGACTGCAACAGTTTGAGTTACAAATCTTAATTTGTGTTCTACTGAAGAAACAAAGTCACCTACATCTTGGATGCCCTGGGGGTAAGCAGATAAACATCAAATTTCCATTTTTGGGTGAACTATCCCTTTAATTTTGTACCATTTTTGTTAAAACTTTAGCTTTTTTAACTTAGCTTCAAATGGGGTCTCCTGAGCATAATGTCAACTATAAAACAGTATTCCATGTATTAATAGGATATACGAGTCCAAGAAACAAAGTAACCTACATCTTGGATGCCCTGCGGGTAAGCAGATACACATTAATTTTCATTTTTGGGTGAACTATCCCTTTAAGTCAAGTCAAGTCAATTCAAGTCAAGATCATTTATACAGCGCTTTTTACAATACAAGTTGTGTCAAAGTAACCTTACAGTATTAAAATAATAAAGTAAAATGTCAATAATAATGCAAGAGTTCCATATTGCAACAAAGTCAAATTGGGGAGGACTCATCTGGTTCTTTCTTGATGATCTGTCTCTGGGGCTCAACTAGTTGACACGGTATCCGCTGACATTCGGCTGTAGGTGTTGATCCACCATCAGCTCTTGGTTTGGACTGGACCTTTAAGTAAAATCTTCTTTATTGCATAATATTAAATATAGTAAATCTAACTGAAAACTAGGGCTGAACGATATTCTGTTTTGACATTGACATCGCGATGTGCGCGTGAGCGATAGTCACATCGCCGGAACATACGATGTGAAGGGTAGAAGCCCATGGTGTATTAAGAGAACGGTAGCACCAGGGTAGCGCACAGGCGCACAGTAAACACGAGTTTGTTGTATGGCTTGTTGCTGGGGTGACATGCGCGTTCCGCGTGCCTGCACAGTGATTGGTTCGCTGTGCCGCCGCTCACCGCTCACAGCCAACATTCACTGCTAAAAATGCGCGACGAAGAGGATCCGCCGCTGCTTTCCTCATCTCGCCAGACTTGGCCGCAAATATCTGTGTATTCTTGCGACCAGCTCGCCGTCAGAGAGACTTTTCAGTACTAGTGGCAGTGGCAACATCGTCACTTGCCAACGAACCTGTCTCAAGCCTGCAAAGGTTGATAGACTTGTGTTCTTAGCTAAAAACCTTGAGTAAGCAAAGCATACATAAGCATGAATACTCAGTTTAGAAGTTTTATTTCATTTTGTTTAGCCATGATTATGATGATGACCAACACTGTTTTACTTTGGCACTTTTTCTAAGAAAACTTGACATAAAAACAAAAGATTGTGAACCAAAATGCTTATAAGTTGTTCTGTAAAAAATATATATATATTTAAATTATGTTATGAACCAATCAGGGGGGTTGGTGTTGTAAAGCTGCTGTTTAAATTTGTTCAGCTTTTCTGTTTACAGAAATATGTTCTCTAATCTGTTTAGAAGATGTAATACAAAATATAATAAAGTTTTATTTCATTTTTTGTTTATTTCATATATCTAGCCATGATTATGATGACCAACACCGACACTGTTTTACTTCGGCACTTTGGCTAAGAAAAGTTGACTTAAAAGATTGTGAACCAAAGTGCTTATAAGTTGTTTTATAAAAAATATATTTATTTTAAGTTATATTGTTGTAAACCAATCAGGTTGGTGTAAAGCTGCTGTTTTATTTAAAAATATGTTCTGCTTTTGTGTTTACAGAAATATTCAAATTTTGGAATAAAATATTAAGTTTTTTGTCACTTGTAATGAAGCTTGCTTATTAGTGAAATTATTAATATGTAATTATTGACTTTAGCCTGGATTGATGGCTCTCAATATCGCAATATATATCGTTTGGAAAAAAAATATCGCAATGTAATTTTTTTCCAATATCGTGCAGCCCTACTGAAAACCTTTCTGTTGTTATGTAAATCTATGAGATCTTTATAAGAGTATAGCAGACTACTGGCATAAATATCAGATAAATGTCAGTTGTTTTTTTACATATACCAATAATATGTCCAATTAAGATTTTTTTGACTTCAAAGCTTCAGCCATCTTGAAATATTACAATACAGTAATATATGACCCTGGACCACAAAACCAGTCATAATGGTCTTTTTTTTTTAAATTGAGACCTGAAGGGCATTGTTTTTTTTAAATTATACTATACAGCTTTTTACTTGCTAAAAAAAACTATCGATCAGACAAGCAATGGTATGTAGAAGATTGCATTTTAATCATGTTAATCATTTACAGGCCTTAGAAATGTTTCAGATTATGCAGTAGGCTTTATATGGTAAATAATATATAATTTAATAATTATTGCAATATTGTTGAAACCTTTGTCTTTTGGTAAGATTATTGTTTTCTACATTCTAATGGACTATTTTTCTTACAGCACTATTAAATTAGATTATAAAATACGTTCACTTTTTTCAACTCAAATCAACAGTTCATGTGCATTTATTTATGGGCAAGTTGCTGTGTAATAAGCAGATAATGCACATTCACCCGGTTATATCGCAAAATAAAGCCCTTCATGCAGACATAAGACCAGGTCACCGACAGGTTTATTTTGCGATAATGACCAGCTGAATGCACATTATCTCTTACATAAGCAATGCTTACCATATGGAATATATGCTAATCCTAGAAGAACATCTTATGCCCAGCATCTACTTTGCACAACTAAGAAAGTAACTCTGAGAGGGGGCAGGAAAGGCCACGGACCTTGTGTTTGATTGAGGAACTATTGGCACAGCAATCTGCTGCCCCTTCCTGCCCTCATGACTAAAACAGAGCTACCCAACCGACTCTCCTGCCTTTCATCTGTTCATCAGACATTCAGAGGAGTGAGAATGAGAGGATGAGAGGGAAGGGGAGGAGACATGCATAACATGTAGAGAGAGACGGCCACTGGAAAGGGGTTTCGTAAGATCTTTTGCAGCTTCTGGTGTTTGGAGAGGCGGCTAAATTAAAATCCTGTCCATTAAATCCTGTGTAGGCGTTCGAAATCCCTTATCCCTGACCTTTTGGATAAATTTCCATCAATCTCATTTTACGCACGATTAAGGTTTTAATGAGAGATGGGCAGTATTAATGCCGGGTTTAATCTAGACAACCTATTCTTCAGTGCTGCTAGCTAGCCTAAACGGACCTGATAAAGCTAAAGCCTGGATTTTAACAAATGCATTTTTAAAAGTCAAGTAATATGTTTCCCTCTTAAAAGCAATTTTCCTCTGATTTATTTGGCAACCTAACAGTTAGGTCAGGGGCAGAACTACCACAGACATCAAGGAGGACAAATTTTTAAATGAATTCAATTTTTCACCAGTTTTAGTGGTCGATCTGTACCCACTCTATGACAGAAGCTTACATTCCCAACAGTCCTCACCCCAATCTTGAAAATTTCTTGATTTAGGTGTGTAAATTGGAAAAATATTGGAAAAATATGCGTCTACCTACATTTGCAAAACTTCAAAAACGTACCTACACACAATTCACTGCTGTTTCTAGCTAAAATGAACACTAGTGGCAGAATACCAACAAAAAAATCCAGAAAAATGCATTGCATTTGTATTTTAATGAGTGAAATAAGTACTTGATCCCCTATCAATCGTAAGATTTCTGGCTCCCAGTTGTCTTTTATACAGGTAACGATCTGAGATTAGAAGCACTCTCTTAAAGGGAGTGCTCCTAATTTCAGTTTGTTACCTGTATAAAAGACACCTGTCCACAGAAGCAATCAATCAATCAGATTCCAAACTCTCCACCATGGCCAACACCAAAGAGCTGTCCGAGGATGTCAGGGACAAGACTGTAGACCTACACAATGCTGGAATGGGTTATAAGACCATTGCCAAGCAGCTTGGTGAAAAGGTGACAACAGTGCGATTATTCGCAAATGGAAGAAACACAAAATAACGGTCTCACTCGTCCTGCGGCTCATGCAAGATCACACCTCCTTAAGTTTTAATGATCATAAAAACAATGAGGAATCAGCCCAGAACTACACCGGAGCATCTTGACAATGATCTCAAGACAGCTGGGACCATAGTCACCAAGAAAACAATTGGTAACACACTACGCCGTGAAGGACTGAAATCTTGCAGCACCCGCAAGGTGCCCCTGCTCAAGAAAGCACATGTACAGGCCTGTCAGAGGTTTGCCAGCGAACATTTGAATGATTCAGAGGAGAACTGGGTGAAAGTGTTGTGGTGAGATGAGACCAAAATCAAGCTCTTTGGCATCAACTCAACTCACTGTGTTTGGAGGAGGAGGAATGCTGCCTATGACCCCAAGAACACCATCCCCAAACGCGGAGGTGGAAACATTATGCTTTGGGGGTGTTTTCTGCTAAGGAGACAGGAAAACTACACCGAATCAAAGGGACGATGGACGGGGCCATGTACCGTCAGGGCCAGGGCATTGAAAATGGGTCGTGAATGGATATGACCAAAATACAAGGCCAAGGCAACAAAGGAGTGGCTCAAGAAGAAGCAGATTAAGGTCCTGGAGTGGAGTAGCCACTGTGGAGGGAGATGAAATGTCAGCCTCGAAACCTTAATAACTTACAGAGGATCTGCAAAGAGGAGTGGGACAAAATCCCTCCCTGAGATGTGTGCAAACCTGGTGGTCAACTACAAGAAATGTCTGATCTCTGTGATTGTCATCAGGGGTTTTGCAAATAAAATGCAAATCATTCAAGCATTCAAAACTTTTTTGAAATGTGTTTTTCTGATTTCTGATTTATTCTGTCTCTCACCGTTCAAATAAACCTGCCATTAAAATTATAGACTGATCATTTCTTTATCAGTGGGCAAACGTACAAAATCAGCAGGGAATCAAATTATTTTTTTCCTCACTGTACATTTCTGCAAAACTGAAAAAACACACCTATAAGTACAAATCAATGCAGTTTCCAGTTAAAATGAACACCAGAGGCAGTAAAACTTTTACTCCTTTTCACAAAAAGTATGATTTTTTTTGTTTTGAATATTAAAGCCTAATTTTCACACAATTAATTGCAGAATATTATGACTTCAAAACATTTTTAACATCCTGCGCGATTTAAAAACTGATACTTTTAAATGTCTTCACATATACAGCTTCATATGCATGAGTTTTCTAATTCAGTAGGTTTGCTCAGTAGCTCACGCGATAAGGCGTTGCATTTGATTGATGAAGAGCTCCGGTGCGAACCCTGTGAAACTACGGTTTGACAAAACAGCTCAAATCCGCATAATGAAGTTAAAATAGCACTGCTGCATCAACAGATGTGTTTTTATATCACTTTTGCATTTGTTAACACTGTCGGGTGCTGCAATACATACCTCAAGCAGGGTAATAAAAGAGCAGCAATACGTGCCTGTACCAATGTAATAAAAACATGCCACAGTCACATAATGAATGTGTGTTTTCACTTGGAAACTGACGCGAAATGTGCAGTAAGGTAAGGTAAGGTATGGATTTTCATGAGCCTGGGTTGCAAAGACTTGTAGAAGCAAGCTAAAATGGCATGGTTGCATTAGCAAATGTGTTTTATCTCATGTTTGCTTTGTTAACACTATTGGTTACTTTTAAACGCGATATAGAAATTAACCATTTAGTGCCACTTACCGGACATTTAATTTCTGAACTGCTGGGATACATACAACAACCTACTTAATACAACCAAATAAAATATTGTCAGATTCACATGCATCTGTTTTGGATGAAATTGGACGTGCTGCACCCTGAACATTTAAATTTGAAAGTGTTGTGAAACTTGCAAGAAGCAACAAAACAAGATTTTACTCTAGTGTCGCCACAGGCATGTTTTTTCCAATTAGCCTGGGTTGTAAATATGAATGGCAAATACTGAGATGAATCAGAATAATAAAAATCCTGCTTGAGTTACGATAAATAATTTCAGGCCTGATAGTGGAAAAAATTCCTGAGCCTGAACTTTTTTTTCCCTTGCCCCCGAGGTGAGTGGGGTGGAGGGATGTATGCGACGCACTTTTAACACATAACTTGTTGGTTCAGTTCAGTCAGATAAAGGTTTTTCACAAAAAAAGCTTATAGATTGGCATTTCAGCATTTATCCCATTAAAATGAATAAATCAAGTACAAACAAGCATTTATTTAAAACAATGTCCTAATTGTTTAGATTTTTAGAAAGCACATTAACTTCTTTCACATTTACAACTCTGTGTTTGCATAAAAAACATTGGTAGAGATTTGCAATAATCTGACCAAAAACAGCTTCAAATTTGGACGTGCAAATTAATTCTATGTCACGAGGGGGCGCTTTAGGAGCGCAGAAATATTACGGTTTCCCTAAGAATGGCTGAAAGCAAAAGCAGCATTAACGCTGTTTTATCAGTCATGAAATGAAAATGCCAACGACACGTTTCTGAGGACAGTCGGTTCCCTTCAGATACATTCATATAAAGACAACAGTGCCGCGTTTTGACTTTGAAACGTGCAGTGAGCATATTTATTCAATGAAATCATTGCCTCTTAAAGTTTAATCCAGCTCTATCGCGATTCTCGTCTTTCCGTCCCCAACTGTAAGACCTCTTAAAATAATTAATCCTCTTCTTTTACTATTTAAAATATTTACCACTTTTTATGGCCTTAAATTTGATACAACTAAATTGAGGAGTTTTAAGGACCCCATGAGCCCTCTACTTCAGGATAGCCCGTCGGGCAGCCGGTCAAATAATGTTGGTAGCCCGACTGGAAAACCCAATAGCTCCGGGACGTCGGGCTAGCGATTTTGCGAGCCCTGTAAATATGCCTTTATCGAAATCCTTAATGTCTTCCCCTGGCTTCATAAACATAGCCATGACTTACGGTTTGAGTTGCCAGTATGAGACACACATTAGTACAGTATGGGAGCTAAAAACACCTTCGCGCATGGAGCATTGCCTTAACCAGTATCAATCTATTTGACAAAGACACAAGGCCCGCCCCTTCCCTACTTCTGATTGGCTCATCGGCTAGAATGTGACTTGTTTGAGTCGTTGAGCGTTAAAGCTGCTCTCTGGCCTGCGCATCTCAGATTTAGAGAAATGACAGAGCAATATCCGCGAACCTGATTTTTTTTTTTTTTTCCGCAGCCACAGTATGCCGGAAATCCGGCGTGGTGCCGGAACGCTATCACCCCTGTAATTTTCAATTCATTACTGCTCTGAAATTCTCACATAAGGTGCTGTGTAATCGGTGGCTGTGCTTTGCAAGCCTGTGCTTGATGCTGTTTGCTAGGTTCTCACAAACATCTTCAGAAAGTTATCAGAGACATCCAGTTGAACATGACAGCTCCTGTTCTATTCACAAGTTTAAGATTGCCTTCCTTTGAAAACTCACAGCATTCGCCAATCAGCTTCAAAACCCATTCCACAATGGTGAAGTAGATTTCAGTTATAAAACACATCCACTTGCTTTAGCCGCAGCACAAAGCACAGTACCATCAACAGCCACAAAATTAGTCCAGAAGGACAAATTGATTCAATTTAGTTACTCAACAAAACTGTTCAGTTGTACAATGAAGGACGAGAGTAAACTGAACAAACTGAACATTTTTATACTAAACTTAATCTGTTATAATATTGTAGGCCCAGTATGTGGTTTTTCCACTGAGACACTTTCTCATGGGTATAGTGAAAACTCAAGTGAGGCAGGTTCTGGTACATCTCTGTAATCCATTCAACCAATACCAGTACTAACATGTCCAATCATGGTAATTATAGGTAATTGTTTGTAACGTGATTATAGCTTACCTTTTTGTACATCTGCATAGACATTATACATTATGTATTAAAGTGTCACAACACCCCCCTGTTTCAGAGGTGCTTTTTCACACCTCTGGTTTGAAAAACTTTCTGAAAAGGGGCGTTGTTCACTGGGGGTAAGGGGTGGGGGTAGAATGTGGAGAGGAGGCGGAGACTGCATTAAAGGAGGAGTGACAATAAGTGAATAAATTATGCTAATTTGCACACCGACAATGTAAACACACTCACGTTGGCAAGATGGACAGCAACGCCAAGAGCAGCAGCTACAGCGGTTCTGAGAGCAGTGTGGAAGTGGAGGACTTCTCCCCACCAGAATCCCCACAATAAATAAAATTATGTATTTGCAACGAATGGTAGTTTCTCTGCTTCCTAAACTTGTACATAAACCTAAATACATTAATTTGCTGTCATATAATCACAATAAACTTAAAACAGACATATTGGGGTTTCATGAAGACACACATGATACAAAATATTTTACCTTTATTGATTTAATGACATTTGGATGATAAGTAAAATATAACATAACATTAGCATTTACAGTCCTGATGAAATGTGTAAACAGAACAAATTATGCGGTACTTTGCAAGTAGTAGACTGGTAGACCATCATTTGGTAATAGCACTCAAAGAAACAAAGCAGAGGACACATTTGCTAAATGGCTAGTATAATAGACATGTAAATGGACATGTTAAAGGTCACACTGTTAAAAGTATCCAAATGTTGAAACATTCAGCAGTCTTCAATTTTAATAGCCATTACAAATGTTTAATTTAAATAGTGTTTATAACTATATATAAATATACGGTTGAGATGAATATAATAAAATAATCTACAAATAAATAAAAACAAGCTTTACTTAAATAGCAAGGATTCTGCATTTTTGTGAACATCAGCTAGCTCTTCGTTCTGGCTTCTAGCGTGCTGTGTTGATACATGCTGCTTGACCGGTGAATCATCAAGTGTTTGGCATGACGCATCGTTTGTGAGCACTTCTGTCTGAGTCCCCACATCGCGACCCAACATACGTCCAGAAGACAACTGCAATTGTTTTACAAACATTTAGCAACAACACGGTACCACGTAGTGCAAAAAGACACAAAGTACTAGACGCACATTATTTAAAATACTTTAACGAAAAACTTTGATCATGCCCGATCATTAAACTTAAGGGATGTTGTTCAAGATAACATCATATAATATACATTCAAATAAGATGTGCAAATCAAACACGTACCATATTTGTGCAGATGGCAGAATCGAAAGAAACTGGGCTGGCATCTTTGTTCAAAAGAAGACGATCCACGAAACCGGATTCCACAAGTCCCCAATTAAAAAAAACGGTACGAAAAGTTCCTTACAGACAAATTTGCTGTGTGTTTTCGCAGGACTGCGCAACCCAGCAGCGGCACCTGCATAAGTACTTTAGATATTAAGCAGTTTAGAGATGTGAAATGTTTACAAATCCTTTTTGGTTCAAAGAATCACTGAAGGTTTAAAGAATACTGAATTCCTAGGTTGCTTTAACCTTGGTTTAATCAATGAGACAAAATAGGTTAAATGCTTTCTCATTTTAATATATTTAAATGAGGTGGCACTATATATGTTTTTTTTCTTTCATGCTATAATTTGAATTTATAATTTAATAATTTTTGTAACAAAATAAAAAAAAACCTACAATACTAATAAGATCAGGGTAGACAGTCCAGCAAACACCTCATAGTAAAACTCTTGTGACAAAGTACAAAAATTATAAGAATAGTGCAATAGTGCAAGAACAGTATTAGTGCAAACTGAATGTACTGTTTTCAAACACTTATTTGCATGTAAGCATATTTATGCAATATATAATTCTATTGTCTAAGTGTGCTGCCAAATGTACCGACAAGTATGCATAGCATAGTAAACTAAAATATACTTTAAAGCACAACAAAAAATATTAAAACAAAATGAGTTAAAATGATGATAAAATTAGGTAAAACTGCACAGTCATGAAAGTGTATTCTCACACTAACGTGGCCTTTTTATCAATAAGTAAAATAAAATAACTATTATATTATCTGCAAGTAATTTTTTTTTAAAATGCATTACAAGTGCACACTATAATACAATTAAGTTTACTTGTTTTTCACAGGGGAAATCAAAAAAGAAAACCTCTTATCTTATCTTTACTGTTTTTCTTTTTTCTGCTTTGAAAAAAAGACCCAATAATCTCATGTCGCGCACAATATCAGATAAAAAACAGATTTCAATAAGAAAACATGTTTTATTAATTCTTCCAAAACCAAATTCTATCTACAGTTACTTTATAGCCTTAATTTATAACCAACAATATTTAGATTTGTTTCTAATTTGATCTTTCTTACAAATAAATAAAGGAGAAACATCATAAAAGTTAATACTTAAAACAGTCTCCCGAGCAATGATAAAATTTAAAGCTAGAAGGCAAGAATCAATTCAACTCCTCGCAGGAATATTTATGTCAGCGTATTTTGTTGATTCATATTTTTAGCCATTTTTAACTAAATCTTTTTCAGGTAACAGCTTGGATGAAAACAGATGAAAGGCATCTATCATAAGCACCATGTTCCCTGGTGCAGTAGGTAAAATCTGCAGTGAAATCCCCCTCTTTGTATGTGAGCCTGGTATGGCATAGGGCTGATCCCCGGAGAGGTAGCTCTTTTGAATACATATTGGTATGACTGAGCTCCTAAGACACAGCGGGAGAGCCTAAGGCCACTTCCTGTTTATTACACATGTACTCTGTGCGTGAGCCGAGGGTGTGGAGCCGCGGAGCCTCGGGAGGAGGCAAAGACTCTACACTTTATCTCCTGCTGTGCCAGGCTAAAGCAGCATGTACTGCCACATGGGGCAAGCACTTTGCGAGGCCCATGAACATGCGCTGA
This sequence comes from Garra rufa, assembly GCF_049309525.1. Taxonomy (NCBI): domain Eukaryota; kingdom Metazoa; phylum Chordata; class Actinopteri; order Cypriniformes; family Cyprinidae; genus Garra; species Garra rufa. The sequence continues at coordinate 7,246,003 of NC_133363.1, read as the reverse complement.
AAGCGCTTGCGTAGGAGAAGAGCGAAGCAATCAGCAATCAGGGATAAAGATGAATCATCTTCTGGTGGTGCTTAGATCACTTAGAGTTCATAACAATCCAATGTTCGCTCTAGAACCACAGCGTTTGTGTGCAAACGAGAGGAAATCAGGGTGACCAGGTGGCACGGATAATGCGTGCATGCTTAAGTGTGTGCGAGAAGTCGTCGAAGACATCCATGATCATTGTGAAAGTCCTTCAGAATTAATGCAAATGAGCCTTCGAGAGACTGAGGGGAAGTCAGAAACGAAAAGAGGGAGGGGGGCAATTAAAGAATGCCCAAAGCAACAATATTGAGGACAAAGCTTTTCTTCTATCTAATTATATTCTACGGCAGACACCTGCCCTTTCACCCCACGTTCTCCTGCTACTCGAGAGAGGCAGTGAAGCGCTTTTGGCCTCTTTGCCCACTGAGACGACTTCACAGAGAGAGTCGAAGGCGCAGCTCAGAGGACTGGGAGAGCACAGCTATTCTGTCCCGTTTTCACAGGGCACGGTTATACAGAAAAGGGCAGTTCTTCATCTGAAAGGAGGACAATGAAACGCCAGACAGTTTTAAAGATAGCACTGAATTAGTGGAAAGATTGTGATACTGAACTCCTAAAATAAGCTATAAACAGTAAGCCAGTTTGCACGCCAGTTAACTAGCTTAAAGGGATAGTTTACCCTAAAATGTAAATTCTGTCATTAATTACTTACCCTTATGTCGTTCCAAATCTGTAAGACCTTTGTTCATCTTTCGGAACACAAATTAAGATATTTTTTATGAAATCTGAAAGCTATCTGATCCTGCACAGACAGCAAAGGAACGATGACATTCAAGGCCCAGAAAGGTAGTAAGGACATCCATAAAATAGTCAACCGAACCGAAATGTTATGAAGCTTGTGCGCAAAGACGACAAAAAGTAGTTTTTCAGCAAAACACTTTTGACAGCTTTAGGGCTTTTGTTAAAACAACAGATTATACTTTGGCATGTTTGTATTCCCACTGACAAAGCATGCAATCCATTATGCTACCAGGTCTCATGATGTACCTGGGGGCACTTTTTTGCGAGACGCAAAATACGTACCAATTAGGGGTGGGACGATACAGGTAACTCACGATTCAATTCTGTGACAATATGTGGCCCGCGTTATCGATAATATCACGATTCGCGATATTCAATATATTGGAAGAAATTTCATCAACGATATATCACGATATATGTGACTGAAAAAGAAAAAAATACCCATAATAAGGAAATCTTAAGCATTTATTAATGCCAACATTTTCAACACTGTGCAAAGAAATATGCATTTGCATAATAACTCACTGCCTCCTGGTCTTAAATGTAAACGCTGTACAGCTAGACAGATAAAAGTGCCTGAACATTAAAAAAACAACATGAACATTAACTAACATGTGTAAACCGTGATACTGAAACGTCAGTAGCAAGTTACTGTAAAGTGCTTTATGTTAACCTGGACAGTGGTCACATCAAGGCATATTCTTCTTGAGGAACACTAACGCCTGTTTCACACATACTCTGTCTGCAGTGCGTATGCAGTCCGTGTGCGATGCAGAAGCAGCACGGACTCGTTTTGCTTTCACACAGAACACGTTTTATAAACAACGTATTATTCAATGCACTTGCACACCGCTTCTGGGACGTACTGCCGGACAGCAACCGCGTGCAGTGTGAACGCTCTAATCCGTTAACATGGGTGCGGAAAAAAATACTCAACGCATACGCACTGCAGACGGAGTATGTGTGAAACAAGCGTAACTGATCAGCATGCTCAACTAGCGGGTGCGTCTTTGTTTGGTTTTCGTTATTTTCCGCCATTTTTCTCACTTCTCTTTTTCTGCGCTTCTTCTCTGTTGTTGTTAGAGAACTTGTGTTCTTCACTGGCCGCTGCTTCTGCCACTTTACCCCTATTTACTCGAACAGAGCCCCCCGCAAACAGAATGGTAGATATTGGGTAGTGACAGTGACATATTGGCCGTTAGTGTATCGATTATTTATTGCGACAGACAGCACAACAATATATTGCAATATCGATTTTTTTTCCCACCCCTAGTACCAATAAGTTTATATCACTGCAGTTTCCAAAAGAAATGAACACTAGAGGCACTAGAGACACCTTTTAATCCTTTTCACACAAAGTATGATTTTCAGAGTTTGATAAAGCGTAATTTTCGCACAATTACTTGAAGAGTATTATATTATGATTTTAATATGCCTGGAGAAAAATTATGCTTTTGAATGTTCGCATGACATATCCAGCTTCATATCTATGGGTTTTCATAGATGGTAGGTTTGCTCGGTAGCTCACGCAGTACTGCCATGTTAAAAAAAGTAGGTGTGTGAATCTTCACTGAATTCAAGATTCAATTTAATTATGATTTTCATTATTAACTAAATATGACGATGCGTCACATTCTCAGTTTTTAATATTACTGCACATGGCTACATTTTCATATCTATTTTATATCAAATTTTTTTTGTGCAATTTTTTTTTTTTATTATATAAGCAGTCTACTTTTTAAAACAATTACTTTCATAAAATACGTGTTCTTTAAGTATCCGTAAATTTACAGACAATAGTTACAGGTTTTTCTTTTTTCCTCAGCATTATTGCTGTTTGATTTTTACTGATGAGATCATAGACAGTGGCAGATTTAACAGGCTGCATTCAAACTAATTCACAGATTTATTTCGATATATCAGATGTTTTGTCCTGCTCTGAAAACATAACTGACTGTGTGTACATCAATTTTGTATAAAAGTATTCGAAAATGAAAGTGCATTTAACCACAGCTACAATCGAGCTTTAGGACGAACAAACACAAAGCGAAAGTCTGTCAGTTCGCGACTTTTGTGCATCTAATACTACTGCGTTCCAAATGGCATAAAATATACAGAATCGTTTAAAGAGAGAATCGCGATGCATCAGAGAATTGCTTTTTTTCTCCTGCCCCTAGGGTAAGGTACGTAAAAACGATGCTGCTAAAAAGTATGCAGAGGGATGTATTTTTATGAGACTGGGTTGGCATTATGGGTGTTAATGTTTTCCAACTTTTTTTTTTCTCAAGTAGCATAACACCAATTTTAAAAGAAAAATTGTATTACTACTACAGACAGACAGCTTATATTGAAATTCCTTCTTGCCAGCGATGCACTGGATTTACATACATCTTTATATATAGTTTCGTAATTACTTCTATTGTCTTTGAAATATGAAAACATGTACTGCAGAATGTACAGACAAACATTTAAGGTAAACTTTTATGAATATATTATCTGCAAGTACAATTTTATAAAATGCTTTTTGAAGTAGGTTTGATTCAGTTTCTTTTTTCACAAGGGAGACCTTTTGCACGAACCACTAAGCCACAGCTCAAACAGCAGGTCGTTTTAAAGCATAAAGAAAAGAGGAAACTGTGCATGTCATAACTTTCACAAACATATAAACACTCAATCAAATATAGTTTAGAAAAGTACATTCAGTCAGGCGCAGAGCCCCGACTCAGAGTTCATTAAACGGGAGATGATCTCCCTCTGCCTCACTCCAGAGGAATTCTTATAGGTGAAACACTGTGGAGGAGTCTGTGGTAATGGCACGGAAGTTCATAAAAGAGAGACCAGGTACTGGAGATTGGTTTTAAATCACTGGCCAAGTTGCTCAGCTCCGAAGGGAGACAAGTTTAGCTAATGAAGCCTGACAGCCCATTCCAGAGCAGCTCGGCACAGGAGAAGATTCAGCCCGGATGCAGCCGCCGCCACCGCCCCCGGCTCGGCCCCGCTCGACGAGCGCAGGGAATGGAAGAACTTTAGAGAAACTAAGTGCTGCCCATTTCCTGCTTATTTAACACCCAATCCTACTTCAAAGCCTGTAATAGCAACACGACTCCCCGACATCAAACACACTCACTTCCCCATCTTCCTCTCCCACTTTCACTCATTCAATAACTGCCTCTCTCTCTAATTCAATCCTGCTCTCAGGTGGCACAATTAGTTCCTACCACCAGGGCTTGAGGCTTCATCCCTGCAATGAAAATTCAGCACTAACTACCCATCACTTGTACCAGGGGCACAGAGTGATGCCGTACATGCTGGCATTAGCATACTGACTAATAGCCGTACTTAGGGAGATTATTACATAGAGAGAGAAACATTGCACCGTATATCTTGAAATGCACCGGCCTGATCGAAAGCAAATGGATTAATCAAGGTACTATAGACTCTGGAGACAAAAGAGTATTTTCAACATGATAATCAGACCTTTGTAAACCTTTCTGAGTTGTAATTTGTAGATGATTAACACTAAAGACTAGTTAATCTTTGATACTAATGAACGGTGTCTTTAAGGTTAATTGCGTGGATCCCATTGTGCGACTCCTCTAGCAACACGCAACAATGAAATTTCACAAGGGGGTAGCTAGAAAGTATGAGCGTAGCAAGATTTACGGATTCCTTTTCACAACCTCTGGGAGAATCGCGCCAGCAGGACATTTTAGACAGAGGAACCAAGACGAAGCGGAAAATGCTTGTGAACCTGGCCCTTAAACATATTTCACTGCCTTACTAAAATGAAGAGAGAAAGTGGCGGACTTTGAGTTGAAGGGTGCTGTTAATTTACAGCACATGGCAAAAACAGAGAAGTGAGGATGGAAAGAAGGCAAGAGAGAAAGGGAAAGCTCTGAGTTTAATACGATTCCCAGCTCCCTAATAATCCCCGGCCTCCCCCCTGGAGTGGACTTCCACTAACCCCTCCACTGCGCTCTTCTGTTTCATATTCTTCCAAGATGATCTGGAACTAATGTGCTGTTTATTTTTCCCAGAAGATAGCGTCTGGGCTGCTCGGCTCACGCAACCTGTCTTTATCCACCCACAGGTGGATGGAGAGAGAGAAAATGACACGGGGAGATGGGAAAGGAATAGGATTTGGATGGATACTTGTGTTCCTTGTTGGATTTAAATATTTTTAGATCATCGCTGTCTCCTATAAAGTTATATGCGAGAGGAGGTGCTGAAATCAATGTTTGAAATGGTTGCTTGCTGCTGATAATATGTCAGTTTCTGATGATACCTTTTGTTCTGACAATTTTCGAGCTGAAAGACATATCGGGCGTACGTGATTGACTTCGCAGAATGTTAAAGTAATACATGCTCTCATAGCACTCAGCCTCAAACAAGTCCTATGCAATACTGTTCTGAATTTCTATTTCTTACTAATACGGGGCTGCAGCAACACCAACCAAAAGAATCCAGTTTAAAACACGTGCCAATTTCTACAAAATTTAGTCTTTGGTTTGTATTCATATTGGTTTCATATTATTTTTTCACATAGTAAAAAAAAAGCGAGTAAGGATCCCTTACTTATATATGATGTAGTAAAAAAAAATGTAACCCATTTTACAAATATCTGATAATTTGACCTTTTTATGTTTATTGATTCATGGTATTTTAAGAGACGTCCTGACATTAGCAAGGTTTGCAGGGGTCATCTCTACGATTATGATAATTTCCTGTTTTATGGGGGGGGTTTTCTGAATTTGCACGCGTTTTTGTTTAAATATCTAGTTCACTCGTGAAACTACATAGCACAGGCTTATAGGTACTTTACATACAATCTACAGCCAATACGATTGTTTGATCAACACTTATATAGTGTGGTTCAGTGTAAGCAGCTACCAGAATTCCTCTGAAACCCTCCACCTCCTCCAGCTCCACCTGTCTAGATGTGCTACTGGATTACATGCAACAGTTGCATGCAGCAGCGGCATATCTTACAAGCTCAGTGGCTTGCTAGCAGATCTAGTCTGCCAAGACCAAATACATTAAAATCACATCCAAGCTAAAACTATTCCGAAAGTTGTCATGAATGAAATATGAATGGGGGAAAAAAATGTAAAAAGTTATGGCAAGCATTGCAAGCATGAACTGTATTTTTTTATTTTACAACAAATTAGCATCATATCATTGACCCACATACAGATAAAAATACATGAGGACTGTACAAGCCATTTTAGTTCAAATGTTCTGGTTCACTGCCATTACACACTTTCTTTCTATGTGGTGAAAATAATATAATAATACCTGAAATCAACATGAAGGACCTGTCATCTGACAGGAAACAATAATAAAACCTTCATCGAATATATGCAAAACAGGTGACAGGACAGAGCTTGCGTCTACCGTGTCATCTGTGTCACCGCCATGTCACTTCCTGTCTTCTACCGAGTGAATAGATGATGGGTGCACATGGTGATTTGAGCTCCGACACAACCCCCTTTACTGTTGTTGGACAAAAAGACAAGCCAAGATGATTTCCAACAGACCGGCCCAGTCAGTTCCAATAAAGCCTGACAGCAGCTGTCAGACACTCTAATGCATGCTCTTTCAACACTCTCCGAGTGATAAAACATCGCCTCAGATTGTGTACCCTGATAAAAGTTCCCTCCGCTCACCCTGTAGGAACACAAGGAGATCTTTGATGTAGAGACACCAGGGATGCTGTGTTCCCAAGCTACTATGGGCGTCTGAGAAAGCAATGAGAGCCCTGTACTGGCCTTTTCTCTCCTTGAAGATTTGTAAATAAAATATCAAGGCATGGAGAATCCTGAAACAATCCCTCTTCAGCCGCAACGGCATGCACCAGGTACGCGGCGCAGCTCTGGATAGAGACGCGTGATTGAACTCCAGAGGTGCTGGGCATGGGCATTAATGAGATGGGAGTGGGAGCGTTTTCTTCTCTGCCCTCTGCGCGGCAGCCTTGAAACCGGCCCCGACTGGGCCCCGTCCGCGCCGGCGAAAGGTACTCGGACTAATCTGCTTCATTTTCTGCCTCTTTAACCGAGACCAATGTATTTAAACGGCTGCTCCTTTGACAGATGCTCAGTTCAAATTATTCCTAACTGGAAATTTGCTGGAGCAAAATTAAATATCCTTCAGGCCAGGCCGCCTTAAGAGAACGCTCAACATCAAAAGGGCGAACACTTCAAAAACTAAAACTAATGACCCCAGCCCACCTCCAGGGAGTGTCGTTCCAGCCTCAGATCCTGGCCAGCTAAGATTTCAGTCTTTAAATGAAGATTTTAACTGTTCCCTTGACTCTGGTCTTTAACGCAGAATACAGAATAAGAAACTGACACTACGTTTTACCACCTTCCGTCAGTCCCAAAACAGAAACAGGGCTCTAATCTGATGCATCTATTCATGACTGATTTTCACTTTGTCAGTCTCGACCATTATCACCTCCACACACCCATGGTGTGGAATCGCACCGCCAGGGCAAAACCCAAGGTTTGCCAGGGGTGACTACCATCGCAAAGCGCGTTAAACTTTCGGAATCTAGCTAAAAATGAAGCTCCATCCCCACCGTGAGGCCAGAGCAAGCAAGGCAGAGAGAGAGGGTGCTTGTGAGAAAGGGGAAAGAAGGGTTACAACAGCTGGCAACATTCATCTAGGCTCCCTGATCAGAGCCGACAGGAGTCATTAAGTCATAAAAACCACAGAAACTCCCACTCTCCAGATGAGCAAAAGGAGAACAGAACAGCCACTCGGAGTAAAGAGGGAGGTCCGTGTCGGCCCCACTTTTCCCTGTGCGAGCCTTGTACTGGAGGTTCAGGGTATTGAGCGAGACATATCTAAAGCATGGGTGAATTTATGCATCTAAAAGCTGAAAAACCCTTAACATCTAGCATCAACAGCCATCATTGTCAGAAAAGACATTCTTAGACAATCACATTGCACTATATTTTTATATACTAAATATTTTTTGCATTGCACCATTAAACTTAGTTGAAACATAAACTTAATATTTACAGAAGCCTCTGACCAGGAGTAATGGTTGATTGAATTACATCAGTAAGCTTTTGTTTTACGTGACAGACTTCAATCCTTTAGACGCATAAGTGAGAGAACATTATGTGAATAGATTACTTAGCTAGTGGCACTCCAGCACAAACCCAACCTAAACAGCAGAACTCTGTGTACATCGGTCCGTGTTGTGCATGTCAAATTAAATGAAAACATATTTTTACTGTTAGTTGCATGAGCAAGAATCAAGAATAAAGTGAAATTCATAGCATTTCAGCACAACTTCTGCTCACATATTTGTGACCCTGCACCACAAAACCAGTCATAAAGGTAAATTTTTTAAAATTGAGAATTATACATGATCTATAAATCTATATGCTTTTCATTGATGTATGGTTTGATAGGATAGGACAATATTTGGCCAAGATACAACTATTTGAAAATGTGGGTGCAAAAAAAATCTAAATATTGAGAAAATCGCCTTTAAAGTTGTCCAAATGAAGTTCTTAGCAATGCATATTACTAATCAAAAATTAGGTTTTGACATATTTACGGTTGGAAATGTACAAAATATCTTAATGCAACATGATCGTTACTTAATATCCTAATGATTTTGCCATAAAAGAAAAATCAATCATTTTGACCCATACAATGTATTTTTGGCTATTGCCACAAATATACCCATGCTACTTAAGACTGGTTTTGTGGTCCAGAGTCACATTTGAAGTTTGCATATAATGTGACTACGCATTATTTTACAGAGAGCTTACGACCTACTATCTACGCTCTGCCTTAAGAATAAATACACCTGAAAAAGGAAAGAGTTAGTTGCAAACTAGCTAGAAGTTACTAAGCCTCTTTATATACTTACGAATCTACAAACCAGCTATTTCTAAGAATATTGTTATAAAATGTAATGTTATAAGACAAAAAAAATGTTAAGAGGCAGCATCATCTGCCGCTTTAAAAAAAAAAAAGCAATTAATCACGTCAGAAATTCTGAAAAGCTCCAAAATGCCTTTCACATTTTCTAACATAATAATCCATAAATATTTCAAAATATGAATCCAAGGAACTCAGGCAAGCATTAAGATAACATGCATGGCACAGCACGCCAGAACCGCCTCTGAACTCGCTATAAAGACCGACCTATGCATATTAGTGAGATGTTGAAATATTGAGAGTGAAATGAACCGACAGTGAATGGTGTGCCATGCTTTTTTTAAATCTGATCAACGAGGTGTTTCGGTCTCTCTGAAAGGCAGTATTTCGTTTCTCCAAGCAGTGGGGTTAAACAAAAAGCAAATGTTAAGCCCCGATCCTCTGAAGTTCTGCCGGGCTTTGAAAGCCAATACCCAGCTCCTCTCACCCAGACTAACCCACCATTTTACAAGTCAAATCAAATGCCTTCTCAAATCAGGGCACATAATTTGTGACATTCATGGGAGTTTTTTTTCCCACTGTGGCATCATGGATAAAGATAATCCATGAAGACAAAATAGTTCACACACTGAAAAATCAAATTCCACACCTGTTTCTTTTAAGTAAACATTCGAGAAAGACTAAGATTTGTGTTTGTGAAGAGGTTTCCAAGTACTAGTACCCACAAGAACATGGGGAGGAACAGACAAAGCGCTCCAGAACAGCTTCTGACCGTTCAATCCCTCACTGTGAGTTTTCCACATGTGTCATCCACCTACCACTCTTCTTTGTGCAAGGCGATGTCAGGCATGAAAGAGCTTTGATAGATTTAAGACTTACTTAACCTGGGCATGAGCTACAGCGCTAACCAGGATTTAGACAGCAAACTTCTGCCTTAAAGGCTTCTTAAGCCAGCAATTAATGTAAAATATTGTCTTCGAAAATGTTTCAAGTGGCATATTTAAAAATGAGGAAATGTAAATTCTAAATAGTACGCTTTTGTATTATGTCTACAAAGGCAAGGATGATGGCCATTTAAGGAAACTTTTTTTTTCCCTTGTGGAATGCGGAGAGAACAGCGGGACAGCGAGGAGGATAGATGTAAACCTGTGAGCGTTGACCCGGAACAGTCTTCCCCTGCCCTGCGAGCACGGCAAGGTCCACCGTCAGAAGAATAAACTCTCAGTCCTGTTAGCCGCCCGGCTGCATGGATTTAATTTTCACCATCTGTTGCCTTCATGCCTCCATGCTTTCCATTTCTGCCGCACATTCTTCACAAATTCAGTAGCTTCCTTCTTCTACATTTGTAAATGTTGTTGACTGTGGAAAGGGTCCATGTTTACTTTGAATCCCTGGCCATCTCAAGGCCTCCTCTAATCACCCACAGCTGTTCACTTCTCCTTTGCTTTCCTTGGCCCATCTCTTCAAACACACAGACTATATTTTCAATGTAAATTATAGATTTGTGACAGACTAAATAAAAAGTCAGATTGTTATTGGAAGCAACATGTCCTACAGTAATAATGATATTTCATGTTTTTCAGGACATTTTCTTCCCTGGCATCTGTCCAAAATAGAATGGCAGCTTTATTTTCATGTTGTGCACCAGTCTGAGATGTATTATTGTGGTGAACTCACAGGGCAGATAACAGAGATGTTTTTCTTTTGCATAGCCTATGTGACCCTGGAACACAAAACCAGTTTTAAGTAGCATGGGTAAAATTATAGATTTTTCTTTTATGGCAAAAAAAAAATTAGGATATTGACTAAAGATCATGTTAGAAGATATTTTGTAAATTTCCTTCCATAAATATATCAAAACTATATCAAAATTTTTTGATTAGTAATATGCATTGCTTAGAACTTCATTTGGACAACTTTAAATGTGCCATGGAATGGAAAACTGTATTTACCTTGGCATAGTTAAATAATAACAGTTCAGTACATGGACATGACATACCATGAGTCTCAAACACCACCATTTCCTATATAAATCTGGTGTTTGCAAAAGACCACTGAAAAATAGGTCAATTCCAACATAACACTGACTACTACGCAATAGTCCCGGTCGTTAATAGTTACGCCCCCAACATTTGCATCGCCCAATCATCAGTAACGTCAGTACATCAGTAAAATTTCACTTACCACATAAACAGAGAGATGAATGCGTTGATGATGGCGAATGATTTACAGATCCTGAGCATCACTTACAAGCATTTAAACTTGCGTGATAAGTACTTGTGTCTCTGCAGTATAACATTAAACAGAGCACATGCGATCACAATAGTAAGAATAATGTGTCGCGGATTTAAAATGGCAGATTCAACAAACTGCATATTAAAACCGGCTAGAGTTCCTTAATTAAATATATATTTTCTATGTGCTATGTGCTAGCTATCGAGATGAACAGCTCTGTGAAACAGCCAATCAGAGCAGAGCTCATCATTAATATTCACAAACCTTCCAAATAAGGTAATAACAGAGCATTTCATTCTAGGGACAAATCGTAGGGTTGTAAATGGACTTGTAAAACCGTTTCTGGAGAATTTTTGCCCTTTCCTATGCCATATACCTTCTATGTAGATGTCAGAGAACGATTTAAAATATTGTATAAATGCATTCTATGGCACCTTTAAAGGCGATTTTCTCAATATTTAGATACTGAGTATTCAATATTTTTTTGCACCCTCAGATTCCAGATTTTCAAATAGTTGTCATATCCTAACAGACCATACATCCATGAAAAGCTTATTTATTCAGCTTTCAGATGATGTATAATTCTCAAGTCTCAAAAAATTGACCCTTATGACTGGTTTTGTGGTCCAGGGTCACATATATCAGTGTTGTTATTGTTAACTAAAACTACTGTAACTGAAAGTAAGCTGAAATCAAATGTAAATGTTTAATGAAAACATGAACTTACATAACTGAAGCGAAAATAAACATTAACAGAATGGAAATAACAGAAATGTTGTTTCTGAAATAAGTTTAGGTTGAAGTATACTGTAAACAAAATGAAGTTTTTGGAGTATGTTTTACAAGAAAACACTATTCATTTCGTTTTTCTATATTTTACATATAATTTAATGTATCTTGCCACTTCTTTGTATTTATTTGTGAAATACACCAGCAATTTCTAAGTGAAAATTGTTTAACTACATCACACTGCGCAATAATTCAAACGGACAACAGGTGTAATATTAGGCTAAGATTATAAGGAACTTAGCCTACGTTTCAAAAGAACTGACAATGTTATCAGTTATTGTGTATTTTAGCTCTACAAACTAAAATATTCCCAAACAATTAAAAGCATCGCACGTAACTGAACAACTTTCATTCCTAAATGAATCTGTTTTCGAAAAAATCAACCGAGTGATAGTCATTCACTAGCATACTTATGTACACTAAAACACCACAACTAATTCACACACCGACATACTAATTTATATAGGCTATAGCCTACACTGTTTCTATTAACTGATCTCCTGATCAAACGGAGGTGTTAAATAGTTAAAGTGTCTTCATAAGTGTTCAGTTCAAGAAAACATGGTTAGCAGTGAAATAATTCCTACCTGTCGAAAAGGTCCTTTAACCACTTCAAACAGCGAATGTCCGATGTAAACTCCAAATAAAGTTAGCTCCCAGACAACTGTATTATGAACTTTCCTTTGTTAGCACATAAACCTAACGTAATAGTTTATCACCGAACTATCTCCATTAACTTCCATTCTGTTGTTCGCTCCAAGATGGCGCCACTGTTTACGTATTTTCTAAGTGAGTCATTGAATCATTTGAAAAATGATTCACGATTCATTCAGGAATATTGTATGTTTGGCCTCAGTGTCTTTGGTGGAGCAAAAGCAGACAAACTAAAAATATTTTTGTCTAAAATGCAAGTTAACTTTATTATTATATTTAAATATTTAGTTAGATTTAAACTATTGTATCACACTCACAGAAATGTTGGTGCAATAAAGGTGCTTCACAATGCCATAGAAGAACCTTTTTTGTCTAAATGGTTCCATAAAGAACCTTTAACATCTGAAGAATCTTTTTGTTTCACAAAAGGTTCTTTGTGGCGAAAGAAGGTTCTTCAGATTATAAAAAGGTAAGAAAGAGATGGTTCTTTAAAGAACCTTTGACTAAATTGAACCAAAAATGGTTCTTCTATGGCATCGCTGTGAAGAACCTTTTAATGCAGCTTTATTTTAATGTAGGCCTACTTTAAAAATTGTAAAAATTGTAGGCTGTTGATCAACTAAATCTATAAATATGTGACCCTGGACCACAAAACCAGTCATAAGTAGGTATATTTCTAGCAATAGCCAGCAATACAATGTATGGGTCAGAATTATCGATTTATTATGCCATCATCATTATATGCCAACATCATTAGGATATTGAGTAAAGATCATGTTCCATGAAGATATTTTGTACATTTCCTACCATAAATATATCAAAACCTAAGCTTTTATTAGTAATATGCATTGCAAAAAAAATTAATTTGGACAACTTTAATGGCGATTTTCTCAATATTTAGATTTTTCTAAACCCTCAGATTCCAGATATTGAAATAGTTGCATCCCGGCCAAATATTGTCCAATCCTAAAACATACATCAATGAAAAGCTTATTTATCAACTTTCAGATTATGTATAAATAGATTTTTTTCTTTAATGACCCTTATGACTGGTTTTGTGGTCCAGGGTCACACACAGTTTATATATATATATATATATATATATATATATATATATATATATATATATATATACATACATACTTATAAACATACAGCAGTGGTCAGCAATATTCTGTTTGTTTCATTTGTATTTTAGACTTCTACATAATAGGTTTAACCTCTCTTGTAGAAAGTTTTTAGGGACTGAGTAAAGACACCAAAGAAATAAGAAAGAGAGAGAGGCAGAGAGATTGAAAGGACGAGAGCAAAACGTATAAAGAGTCGTCTGTTCTTCTTCCTGCCTGAGGACCTCGTCTGCTCTCACCTGCTCTGTTTGGCAGCGAGTGGAAAAGCAAATTTTACACAGTCTGGGACACAAATTGGCATTCTGAACCACAGTGATTCCTTGAGTGTAATCTAATTAAAGCACACAGCCAGTGGGGTAATGGCGAGAAAAAATATCAGTGCATTAAAAAGTTCAATGGATAGAGAGACATAAAAGTGTCTGGCACTCTTCTCCAAAGCCATCGTCAAGTTCGCTATCTGTAACTTTACAGCTCTTACCAGGAATGACAAGCAGTGGATAGTCTGGTACATCAAGGCAACAAGAAGCCCAGACCAAAAATAGTCAAGGATATAGAGGGTCCGTATTGCAATTTCTGTAACCGTACACCCGTTTACAACACTGCTGGTTACAAATTCACCCAACATGAAACTTCCAATGGTATTTAATTGCCTTTAAACGTCACATAACAGTTTAAACAAGCACAGGGTGCTTTGGTTTTCCATCATCCAAGAAAAAGGGATGCATAAAATCCTTTCTTCAGCTTTGAGAGCCATTGTAACTCTATAACTTGATGCAAGATCTTGAGTTGAGGGAGGATCAGTTGAGTTTTACGTTAATCCCCGACATTATCCTCCGAGATCTGAAATATGAGCGTAACGTGTCTTTTTGAGAGTGGGGGAAGATGATCTCAGCTGCGGTAAGGTTTAATGTTATCACACTTAAAATACTTTAGTTCATCCAGCGATAATGTTTACCACAGAAACAGTTGAATAAAACTCCCTCGGGTTGATTCATCCAAACCTGGGGACACTGAGATGTACACAGAATATTTTAGCACTGTGTAAGACTGGAGGTTAGTCAGTAAAGAGGTTGTAAAAAGATCAGTGCTTTTGAATTGGTTTTGCTTCAGGACCCAGATTTTACATTGGACATCAAGTGGTGACAACACAGTACTAAACACAACCTGTATTTAATGTACTGTATTTGTTTACGTTTTTCAAGGATAAAGGGATGTGTCGAAACCTGCACATGTTCACAATTGGATTATTTGGCTGCTTACCATTTGATCGTTGTATTTTTGCCAAGGTACATACAGTACATTTTGGATTGCACAAATGACACAACACCAACAACAACAACAAAAAGATATGGGGGGGATATTTTTCTTTTATTTACAATGCATGACAATATGGTTAGCTGGTTGGTTCATAAATGCATTTTGCATGCTATCTCAAACCGTATTTTCATTAGAACAGAACAGACATGCTGTGAATCCTTCTAAAAGCTATTTTAAAATATTATTTTATATTATTTTTACAATGCTTGACAAATTTTAGTTGCATTTTCATATTTGCATGTTGCATTGTTTTTCTCCAATCATATCAGAACAGACCTGCTGTGATTTCTTTTAAAAGTTTTTATTTATTTATTCATTCATTAAAGGAGTAGTTCACTTTCAGAACAAAAATGTACGGATAATGTACTCACCCCCTTGTCATCCAAGATGTTCATGTCTTTCTTTCTTTAGTCGAAAAAAGAAATGGTGTTTTTTGAGGAAAACATTTCAGGATTTCTCTCCATATAATGGACTTCTATGGTGCCCCCAAGTTTGAACTTCCAAAATGCAGTTTAAATGCAGCTTCAAAGGGCTCTAAATGATCCCAGCCAAGGAAGAAGGGTCTTATCTAGCGAAACGATCAGTTATTTTCTAAAAACATTTACAACTTATATACTTTTTAATCTCAAATGCGTGTCTTGCCGAGCTAGACAAGACAAGCATTTGAGGTTAAAAAGTACATAAATTGTAATTTGTTTTGAAAAATAACCCATCGTTTTGCTAGATAAGACCCTTCTTTTCTCGTCTGTGATCATTTAGAGCCCTTTGAAGCTGCTTTTTGGAAGTTCAAACTCGGGGGCACCATAGAAGTCCATTATATGGAGAGAAATCCTGAATTGTTTTACTCAAAAAACATAATTTCCTTACGACTGAAGAAAGAAAGACATGAATATCTTGGATGACAAGGGGTGAGTACCTTATCTGTAAATTTTTGCTCTGAAAGTGAACTACTCCTTTAATTCATTCATTTACTCAATGCATGGCAATATGGTTACATTTTCATATGCATTTTGCATTATTTTTCCCTGCTGCAATCCTATTAGAAAAGACCTGCTGAGAATCAATGCATGTAACATTTTAGAAAAAGGTCCTAAGCCTTATGTTCTGCATCTAGTGCCTGTTTTTCCTCATTTGAATCTCTGTTTTAATTGCAGTTTTAGTGCTTTGGGGCACAACAGACCATGTATGAAACACGCAGCCATAGCAACACCAGTAGCCTTGTATATCCATGCGTGATTAATTACTTTAAATGTGCCTTTCAACCTTAGATAGTCAGCGAGGGCCTTCAGGCCAGGTCCTCCACATCACAGCGGGATGCTCTTCACTTTATACCGCCAGTAAACTAAATCAAACAAGACCCCACTGCAGCCGTGTCCCAGGTCACTCCTGTGAGGGAGAAAAGAGAGATTGAATTAGTTAGGGTTGGCACACATCATAAGCACATGCCAGCAACATTTATTTGTGTGTGTGTGTGTGTGTGTGTGTGTGTGTGTGTGTGTAATGTGTTGGCCTCATTGTGCCTCAAACCTCAAACCCTAATAACCAGGAATGATGTGATCATAGGCAATACCACTAGATCCCCACAACATAATCAAGGCTCCTCTTGGGTTTTCACTATTATTTCTCACCCATATAAGTTTCATCTGTTAGCATTAAATTTAACAAAACAGGCTAACGGCCAATTCTTGAAGCCCTATGGAATAAAATTTGACTAATGTCACAGTAGGGTTGCACACTTTCTATTTACCTGGTCTCATGCGAAAATCTGACAAAAGTTTACATACACCTTGCAGAATCTGCAAAACGTAAATTATTTTACCAAAATAAGAGCGAACATACAAAATGCATGTTACTTTTTATTTAGTACTGACCTGAATAAGATATTTCAAACAAAAGACTTTTACATGTAGTCCACCGTTCAAAAGTTTAACAGTTCAAAACAGTTAAACTGCCCGCTGTTCTTCAGAAAAAGTCCCACAAATTCTTTGGTTTTCCAGTATTTTTGTGCATTTGAACCCTTTCCAACAATGACTGTATGATTTTGAGATCCATCTTTTCACACTGAGGACAACTGAGGGACTCATATGCAACTATTACAGAAGGTTCAAATACTCATTGATGCTCCAGAAGGAAAGACAATGCATTAAGAGTCGGGGGTGAAAACTTTTTGAATATGAAAATTAAGGTAAATTTAACTAATTTTGTCTTCTGTGAAACATGTAAGTATCTTCTTTAGATTCTGAAGGGCAGTACTAAATGAAAAAAATTATAATCAGTAAAATGAGAAAAAAGTTTACACCCCTGGCTCTTAATGCATTGTGTTTTCTTCTGGAGCATCAGTGAGCTTTTGAACTTTCTGTACTAGTTGCATTTGTCAGTTGTCTTCATTGTGAAAAGATGGATCTCAGAATCATACAGTCATTGTTGGAAACGGTTTAAATACACAAAAATGCTGAAAAACCACACAATTTGTAGGACCTGAATCATATAAATTCAACTACTATTTTCTTGTGGACTATATGTAAATGTATTTCATGTAAAATATCTTATTCAGGTCAGTACTAAATAAAAAACAACATGTATTTTGTATGATCCCTCTTATTTTGGTAAAAATAATTAACATTTTGCAGATTCTGCAAGGTGTATGTAAACTTTTGACTTCAACTGTATGTACCATTTTGCTTTCCTTTTTTATAGGTGAAATGTTAAATGTACATTGAGATTTACTTCAATTTGAATAATAAAAAGTGATAACACTGTCATCTCTACAGCCAGATTCATTCTGCTTTAATTATTATAGTTATATCCAATTTGATTAACATGCCTGTGGCAAGATTTTTGCGCCACATTCAAAGTAAAATATCCAGTGAGCACTAGAAGAGCATTCAGTTTTTTTCTGAAACTGATGAACATAAATGTGTGAACATTTTTATTACGTTGGTTGTTGTATGTAGCGCGGCAGTCCAGAAATTAAATGGCCAGTGAGTGGCACTAAAAGGTTAATACTCTTTTGTCTTTAAAAATGACAAACTATTACAATAAACCCTTCCCTAAACTTAAATGAGTGTTAACAAAAGCAAACATGTGGTAAAAACACATTTGCTGAACCAGCCATACTATTTTAGCCTATTTCCAAGTCTTTGTTCTCTTTTATCATGACTCAATGTAAGTCTAGTGCTGTACCAGGTGAGCTACCGAGCAAGTTTACTATGTCAGAAATGCCATATATATGTAAAACGTTTACAAATCATGCACTATGGTAACTGTTTTGAAGTCACAACAATATATCATGCAAAAACAAGTCTATAAATTGATAATCAGCCCCTGTGATCATAATTTGTGTCAATATGGAACAAAAGTTGTTGGTGGCACTAAAGTGTTAATTTCAGCTGGGTTTCATAGGTATGTTTCTGGGGTTTTGCGAAAGGAAAATGTATTTCTATTGATCTGAATATTTTGTAAACAAAATTACTTTATTTTTAGCTACATGTTTCTCTATTTTTAACATTTTAGTTACATGAAGATTGAGCCTCACTAAGGCAAAAAAAAAAAAGTGCTTGCTTCATAAAATGAGGCAATGCCAATCTGCTGTCATGCCAGCGAGGACAAACAGAGGCCCTGTGGGATTTTTGTAACAATAGCAATACATCACTGCTCCAATTAGCCCTGTTACATGCTCAATTAAGCTGTTCACATGCATCATCTGTGCCAAATATCTGTCAACAGATGTTCATGGATAAAAAACACACATAATGAGTTTTAAAACATGACATTAGTACACATTATGACAACATTTTGTACAGCGATATTTATGGACGTGTCACGGTGCTCTTCGGTGGCAATAAAAAGGCCTAGATTTCTTTGCTTTGCTTTGCCTCCAGGCAACATTACAGGTCTTTGATCGAAGTGTACAATAATCTAGATTTAGAAAACTAAGACTGATAAGCATTCAACAAAAATATATCAATATATCAGCCTTCAGTTTGCGCTCTAGAAAAAATCGAATCCTCTTTACCCCGATTTGCATAGGCGAGCGAATCGCTCAGTCTCATGATGGAAAAAGTGACATATTCTTAATTCAAGAAGCCTCCCCCACTCTGCTAATATGTCATGGTGCATTCCCAAGGACCCAAACGAGACAGAATGAATCTGAGCGTAGATGTGGCCGCTGGGTTTCCCTCCTTCCCATTCTCTTTACTTCCCACTCGGCTTTGGGTTTTTATTAATTTTATTTAATTATCCTAAAAAGCTCTTTTTACACCGTAGCGGCGGCGCTCCACTCCCCCAGTATGAGCTATGTAATTTAATAAAGCTCCATTAAAGGGAGGATTTGATTAAAAAATTAAGCTGCCACGATCACCCCCTCCCCCCACCCCAAGTTAGGATGAGATCCAATATTTCACATTATGAATATGTCGAGTAGAAATTATCACCGCAGGACAAATTAATACATTTCACGGGACCTCCGCGATGACAAGCGGAGGAGACGAATGTATAGAAAGTTGAAGAAAGGGAAAATGAAGTGTGAACTCGTGCCTTTATCTCAGGTGTTCCGCCTCTTTTCCGCTCTTGTCTTTCCTATCATGCCCCGTGTTCAAATCTCCTCTCATAATTCCCCATTTTCCACTTCCTCCTGACCGAGTCCGAATCAAATAACTCAGATGGAAGTCTCTCGGTCGGCCGCGTATGACGACACCGGCCTGCAATTTCACGAGGACCCGGGCAAAGTCCGTGCTGCGACTTTCTGGCCTGGCTTTGGAGAGCGTTCCTGTTGCCTAATTGTTTATACATGGCATAGCGACCCTTTGAAATCCCATCTGCCCCGCCGTCCGGCCAGAACAAGCACGCCTTGTGCGTGTGTACGCACAAAGACTCGCTGATAAAGAAAACGTGCGAGCCGTCCATTGCCATCGTTCACGAGCGATGGCAGGATTTGGAAAAAAGCATGGAGGCACGGTGCAGTTTAAAGTTAAATGACATTTTGGCAATCCAGTTTTGGAGGAGAAACATAATCTGCGCAATTAATGCCTGAAAATTATAGCCTGGATCTAGTAGTGGTTTGAAGCATAAGTTATTGATTTTGAAATGAAAACCTGTACTCTTCAAGGTTAAATCCAGTCTACCCTCATTACGGCTCTGTCCTTGAGAGGACCCACATTAGGGGCCGCAGCAAGGAGGAGAGAGGGGCTGCTTTAATGAAGGTGAATTTAATGGGATTTAATGTAGCTGGGGGCAATGGAGCAGCAGAGATAGGGTTTTAACAAAGAGCCGGGGAGCAGGGGTACAGCCCAGAGAGCAGCCATTTTCCATTCTTTTTATTTATTTCGCCATTCAGCCAGATGGGATGAAAGCACACCATGTCTTAGTTGTAAGTGGGTCCCGCGAGTCAGCACTTACTCTTTGCTCTGGAGTCAAGCCGGCAAAAAAGAACCCGGCTTTTCCACCCCTGTCATCTACACAGCCTATTGTACAGACCAATATAACATGATACGATTTTTTTTTCCTTCTTCTTCTTAAAAAAGGATCCCAATCTGTTCCACACACCTAACCCCTTCAACCTGAGCCGAGGACGACGGGACGTAACACATCGTGCCGTCCAAGTATCTGACGGTACATTCCAAAATTCTTCTCGAAGAATGCATTTAAATGATTTACGAGCCACTGATGTGAAAGACACACTCATTTTGCAAACGCTCAGCATGTCTTGGCTTCTCAGAGCTGTGGAATAATTGTTTTTATTGTACGACCAAGTTTAATTTCCATTCCATGCGATCCATTGTCTGTGTAGACATAGTGTATCCACTGCATTCTTTCTTTCTTTCTTTCTTTCTTTCTTTGACAATGTCAGACAGTGGTTATGTCACTCATATCGAGCAGTATCTTTGACCAGGGCAGAGTTCGGAAACATTCATGGACTATTATAGTTTTTGTTAATATTTTAAAGATTAGATTTTAATGTTATATTTTTTGTTTTGTTTTCATTTTGGCTAGTTTTATTAATTTTGTTTTTGCCATTTATTTATTTATTTATTTGTTTGTTTGTTTATGTCTATATATTTTTTTTCATGCTTTAATTTTTAGTTTTAGAGGTTTATTATTTATTTAGTTAGTTTAGTATATTAACCTCAAAAAGGAAAACATCAAAAATAGCTGAATTAAAATTGTTATTATTTTTTTCTTCTAAATGTTTCTTCTATTTCAAGTAATTACATTTTATTTTTTATTTTTTATTACTTTCTTTTGGCAAGTCTTTATTTTATTTCAAGTAATGAAAATTTGTATGATTTATGTTTTTACACTTTGTGTTTTCATTTTCATTTGAGTTATTTTAGTAAAAAATTTTTTGTCTATATAGTTACCCTAGTGAAAATTAATATACTAAAATTTATTTAAAATACATTTATTCACACTAAGTATACTACAAATACATTTGCATAGTATGTACTTAATAAAAAATACTCTGCAATTGTACTTTTAGTATACTAAACGAGTATATAGTTTATATAGTACAGTTTATATAGTTTTTACAGTATTTAGCTCCAGTTACTATAGTACTTCAGCTTAAACTAAATAAAAATTAGAAATTTTGTCTTGGCAGCTGAAAAGATAAATAAAATGTTATTTATTTTAGATCTAATATTTAAATTTTATAGACTTTATTTTTATATATTTTTTTGTTTTCATTTTAATATTAAAGTTTTAGTCATTTTGCTGTGTGTATTTGTACTTTTATTTTTTATATATATATAATTTTTATAGTATTTAGCTCTAGTTACTATAGTACTTTATTTATTTATTTATTTATTGCTAATCTTTATTTTATTTCAAGTAATGATTTTTAATGATTAATATTTTTTTATACTAAATGTTTTCATTTTCATTTTAGTTATTTTGTTGTGTGTTTTTGTCATTTTTTACTTTTAGTTTTTTCTATTTCTATATGGTTACTCTAATGGAAAAAAAATACTAAAATGTATTTAAAATGCATTTATTTCACACTAAGTATACTGCAAATACATTTACACATTATGTACATAATAAACACTCTGCAATTGTACTTTTAGTATACTAAACTGGTATATTTAAAGTCTGCTAAATTGAAACAACTAACTTTGTACTTAATGCACTTTATTTGTGCAGAAGCAGTGCTAAGGTCCAACTAAAGATATACTAAGTATATTTGATTGTCCTAATGTGCTTTAGGTACACTTTAAATATTTCATATTTTAAGGCCGATATTATTTAAAGATCACACAATCCTCATCAACAGTGACATTATTTTAGGCCTAATATTAAGAAATGTGCATTGTGCACAAGTAGTACTCCAAATAAAGTTTAATTACAATTTTTATATCAGTAAGTCTCAAGCGATATGTCAGTAAATATGTGACCCTGGACCACAAAACCAGTCATAAGGTTAAATTTGTACAAAACTGAGATATATAGATCATATGAAAGCTCAATAAATAAGCTTTCTATTGATGTATGGTTTGTTAGGATAGGACAATATTTGGACGAGATACATCTATTTCAAAATCTGAAATCTAAGGGTGCAAAAAAGTTGTCCAATTTAGGTTCTTAACAAGGCATATTACTAATCAAAAATTACATTTGGATAGGTTTACAGTAGGAATTTTACAAAAAATCATCATGGAACATGATCTTTACTTAATTTCCTAATGATTTTTGACATAAAAGAAAAATCAATAATTTTGACCCATACAATGTATTTTTGGCTATTGCTACAAATATACCCCAGCGACTTAAGACTGGTTTTGTGGTCCAGGGTCACATATGTTAATAGACTTGAACTATACTTAGTATAAAATAAATGCGTTTTAAATCTATTACCTTTTAAATATGTATGTCTATTTTTGTTCTAGTTTTTTTAGTCATATTAGTCCTAAAACAAAACAACTTTTTTAATATTTTACTTCAAGTAATGACATTTTTGCACATTTTTAGATAGCGATAATAACCCTGGGTTGTGCTCATGCATCCAGCCCCCTTTTTCACCAAAGACAATCGGCGATTCAAGGAGTTGTCAACTTTCAGACCAGTTTCCATTATTAATTGCGTGTAGCTTGCATAACAACTGTTGAGGCCCCATCGGATGAGTCAAGCTGCACACTATAGCGCTGAGGTCACATCTCTCTCTGCCGTGCCCTCCGCTTCTCATGTGCTTGATGAAAACAATGTGTGCTCTCTGCAAATAACATTAAACAGCCCGCTTCTACAGTAATGCCCCATAAATATGCCCAAATCTTGAAAAGCAAAAATAATTACTTTCATACCTTGTACTAAGGCCGTCGCACAGATTCATTTCTCCTCTCAACCCCCCCAACACCACACACTTTTCTCTTTCTAGCCTCACAAATCAGCCTCCGCCGTGAATGCAGAGTTGGGATGCTTTAAAGAGCACAAACAACACATTAATTAGAAGTGTCAGTGCGACGAAATTGCTCGTAGTTTCCTCTTCTGTAAAGTTTCACGATAATAATACCAGTAACCCATTACACATCACTTGTATTTTACCCATGCCTGGCAGCCAGTCTAGGCTAAAAATGAATTATAGTTCATCTCCAACTTATTTTACTCACTCTCCCTTTGAGAGAAACTCCTGAGATGAGTTCACCCGACACGCTTTTGTTGAATAATACCTCTCCGCATTTTAATCAGCAAAACACACTGTTGATGCATCGCTTCACGCGCGTTCTGCCGATCTCTGAGGGGCCGCTCAAAACTTTAGAGGAAAACAAGCACTCCGTTGCTAAGAGGTCAAACTCGGGGTATATAATTAAAGACATACACCTAGCGCAGTGGTGGGTACGTGAGAGGCATAATTAATGTAGAGGCATGCGCTTCCAACTCACTGATCCTCTGCCAAGTTCAGCATGTGCGGACATGATGCTCCAGCCAAGGGCACTGGCGTAATGATGGACGGGGCAAAGACGTTCCTCCAAGACTCACCTTGCCCTTTAAAACATTTGCAGAGCAACAGGGATATCCGCACGACATGGAAACCCCAAATGCCAAAGGTCACCAGGCGTCTCAAATGTGAGTATAGAGTAGGAATGGAATTTGAGCCCCTGTGAGCAATTGAAGACTATTTCCTTTGCTCTTAAAAATAAAGGTTTCTTATTAACATTGATGGTTCCATGAACGTCCACAGAACTTTTCAACTGCACAGAAGGTTCTTCATAGTGAAAAAAAGTTCTTTAGATTATTCAAATGTTCTTTACACTGTTTCAAAACTGAAAATGGTTCTCCTATTGCATCACTACACTCTTAAAAATAAAGATGCTTTAAAAGGTTCTTCACAGCGATGCCATAGAAGAACCATTTTTGGTTCCACAAAGAACTACTTAGTCAAAGGTTTTTTAAAGAACCATCTCTTGCTTACCTTTTTATAATCTGAAGAACCTTCTTTCATCACAAAGAACCTTTTGAAGGTTCTTCAGATGTTAAAGGTTCTTTATATGGAACCATTTAGACAAAAAAGGTTCTTCTATGGCATCGTGAAGCACCTTCATTTTTAAGAGTGCATATGATTTTATACAGTCAAACCAAAATTTTTACTAATGGGTATAAAGGACATTATAGTTAATTTCTGTGATGATAGCAAAATCAAGTAAACTGTGTAAACCAAGTAAACCAAAAATTCTTCATACAATGCACTACCAGTAAAAGTGTTAAAAATATGGGTCCAAAAGTTTGATTTGACACTTTGACCCTGACCATGTTTTGTTTTTATCTAAGCTAAGATAGATTTGTTCTGACAGTTTAACTCTTGAGTTCTTGTCATATTTTACTACCATTTTCTAAGCTTTAGGAAATAAACTGTGATAGTGTGAGAAATGTTTAAGGTGTCTGAATATATTTAAGTTTGACTGTATAATGTACATACTGTATTTTTAAGAAATGGTTATGATTAGGTTTAAAGGTATGAATGGAATTAGCCCATCTAAAAAATGAATAAAGGAAATAAATAAATTAAAATGTATTGTTACTAAAATGTTATTTTCCTGCACATTTCTGTTTGCTACATTGTTTTTATACTCTATAAATGGTTAAGATAAAATGGTATATTTTTTGTTTTCATTTTAATTTTAAAGTTTTAGTCATTTTGTTGTGTGCATTTGATTTTTTGTTATTTTTAATAGAGTTTTATTTTTTTATTTTAGTTTATTCAGCTCTTCAACTTAAACTAAATAAAGTAAGAAATGTTTTATAATTTTTTATAAAAACTGAAAAAATAAATTAAAACTTAATTTTGTTTTGGTTAATCTTTATTTTATTTCAAGTAATGCAAATTTTTATGATTTATATTTTTATACTTTGTGTGTTCATTTTCATTTGAGTTATTTTGTTGTGTTTTTTGTAATTTTTAGTTTTTTATATGTCTATATAGTTAATCTAGTGAAAAATAAATATACTAAAATGTATTTGAAATACATTTATTAATAAAATAATTTTTCAAAAGAAATGTGTTACATATACCTACATGTAAACCCTGAAAATATGTCTTTGATAAAAAAAAATTAAACGTGCATCTATACAAATATTGCAAATATTCATGATTTGTAAATATTTTGCATTGTTTGGGTTTAAATACATATTGTTTACAGTTAAAAATGTTTCAATATGTCTTAAACGTCATGCAAAACTGCTACTTCTACTACAAAAATGTGTTTTGTACCTGTAAATGTTACATACTAATAATACCTATATGTAATCAATGAGACCAGGCTGTTAAATTAAAAAAAAATAATAATAATTAAATTAAATTAAATTAAATTAAATTAAAAATAAATAAATAAAATAAAACATATTTTCGATAAAATAATAAAAGTGCATTTATACAAATATTTGTACAGAAGTGCAACTATACAAAACTGCTACTTCTACTATAAAAATAAAAAAAAAATAAAATGCAATAAAATAGTTAATAAATTCTAAATATCTTTTCGATAAAATAATAAAAGTGCATCTATACAAATATCGCAAATATTCATAATGATTCGTAAATATTTTACATTGTTTAGGTGTGAATACATATTGTTTACAGTTTAAATGTTTCAATATGCCTTAATTGTACGTTGTAAACTTCCTTTCCCTTTCATATATTGTAAAAACATCAAGAAATATTCTATATTAATTTCAATTAAGACTCCAGCTTTTAACAAAGCTGGCCTAGAAAAGGTATAATTCTAATTAATTGAACATATAAAATAAAGAGAAATAAGAAAACTTAGGTTCTTCATTACGCAAAGGAACTTGAACCCAATCCCCTCTCTTGCAGACCCGAGTAACCCCATCAAAAAGCAAAGTCAACATTAATTGGAAAGAAATTAGGAAACCTTGTCAAAGCCAGTTAATTTTTTATACTTACTAAACGACAGTGATCACAATAAAACAAGCTGCATTGTTCGCACATCTGCATTTTCCATTTAATCCTTGACTTTCATTGGAGCTGTCTGTAATCCCTCAAACATGACTAATGGGAAACATTAAGTACAAGTTCGAGAACGAGTGGTTTTAATTAAAAGCTGCTTCGCAGAGGCCTTGGATGGCTGGAGTTTTTTATAATTCTTCAGAGGAGCCAGCATGTGTTTTTCCTTTTATTAGCAGTTATGGACATACTCGGTCAGCACAAGGTGTTGCGCATTTTCTGCAGAAACTTAAAAGCAAAGCACTGCTATCTAAACCACATTTCTCTTCGACAACGGCTTTCAAGTTTTGGAGAGCGACTAAATAGTGAAGAATGACTGAAAGGGGAACGCTGATGTAAATGGTACGAAGATGGAGCCGAGTTCAAATAGCCATATTTAGAAAATACAACATCTTGTGGGCGAAAAACGAAATAAATGGTTAAAACATGCTGAGTGGCACGTCGGATGGATACGGGAGGGGGGGAAAAAAGAAATAAAACAAAAAAAATCAATTTTACAGCTTCCGACAGAGGAAATAGTTAGGGATCTCCGCTGGAATCTTCATGGGAAACATTCATGACCTTGTGCTGACAGCAGTTTGTTCCACCCACATGGAGTGAACTCAAGTTTATAAGAGTTAATGAACACTACTGCCATACCGATTTTCAGTATGAGTGTGTAACACTTTGACCTCACATTTTAAAGCAGGGTAGTCTCCTGCATATGGGTGTAATCACACAACCAGATCCATTCAGATCATGGCCTCTATACGGCGTGTCATGGCCTTAAAATCCAACACAATGCATATGAAAGACTATCGTCTTTAACTACAATCTCTGGAGACCTGGTTTGATTGTGCAGGATTTGACTGTTTTATGATGATAGCTGCATTTTATTTTGTGTTATGTTTCAGATAGATAATACCTTTTTTATTGTAAATGTTTTACACATGTAAGAGACTTTATATATATTATTTTATGATATGATATGATATGGTATATATATATATATATATATATTTTTTTTTTTTTTTTTTTTTTGATAAAGTTGTCCAAATGAAGTTCTTAGCCATGCATATTACTGACCAAAAATTTAATTTTGATCTATTTAGGGTAGGAAATTTACAAAATATCTTCATGAAACATGATCTTTACTTAATAATACTAACTTTACTTAATACTTTCTAATAAATTTTGGCATAAAAGAAAAATTGATAATTTTGACCCATACAATGCATTTTTGGGTCATTTTTTTTTGTGCTACTTAAGACTGGTTTTGTGGTCCAGGGTACTATATTATGAACTATATTATTATTATTATTATTATTATTATTATTATTATTATTATTATTAATTAATTAATTTATTTATTTAAAATGAACCCAAATAAGTTGGAAATTAAAAATCAGGAACTTAATTACTAGAGATATCAGCAATGATCAAAAGGTGAACATTTCTTAATTTATTTATACATGTTATATGTCTACTACCAATTTAAAAAATGTTTATTATTTCTTTTTTTATCTAATTTTATTTAATTTTAATATTTATTCAGCCTATTAATAAATATTGATTTACTGAACATATTAATAAATGCTAATATATACAGTACAGACCAAAAGTTTGGACACACCTTCTCATTCAGGTGTGTCCAAACTTTTGGTCTGTACTGTAGATATGAATTCAACTGAAAAAACTTGTGAAAAAATATCTTTCAGGTGGTCAAATAGCAAATAGCAAATAGTGGAGCTCTACAGCCACCTACTGGTAAAGTTATTTGTAGTTTTTTTTTTTACTTTTAAAACTGGATTTTCCAAAAATGGGCAAAAATCTTTTTGAAATTATGTGAAAAATCATGTGAAATTATCCATGTTATCCCCATGAATTATAGTTAGAAATGTGGGTCTTTTATAAAGTGAATTTTACATAAAAAAGCAGTTTTTGTATAAAAAACTATTTAAAAAATATTTATTTATTAATTTATATATATTTTTAAAATATCACTAACCCACTGAAAATGTGCTGCACAAATGTGGAGTAAAAACTTTAATAAACAGAAAAATATACAGTACAGACCAAAAGTTTGGACACACCTTCTCATTTATTTGAATGAGAAGGTGTGTCCAAACTTTTGGTCTGTACTGTCTGTGGTCTGTGTGTGTGTGTGTGTGTGTGTGTGTGTGTGTGTGTGTGTGTGTGTGTGTGTGTGTGTGTGTGTGTGTGTGTGTGTGTGTGTGTGTGTGTGTGTGTGTGTGTATGTATATATATATATATATATATACACACACAAACTTGCTCTATGAACCCTAATTTTGTACTACAGCACATCATCTATGGCTGTACTTATGGCTCATTCCATAAAATCACAGCTAAAAGTATCATGTAATCAAATGCAATTACTTCAATCACATGTTATTTCTTCAAATCTCAGTCTTTATATCAATCTATGCAGCCTCTTTTCTCCATGCGGGTCATGGCAAGTTTCAGCCTTTGCACTGCAATGCTGTCCATATTATCCTTTTGTCCATCTGCCTGAAATCTTCCCCTTGTGTCCACTTAGAAATGGCGGACAGTGCTTAACGCTCAGCGTGCTTGTCTGCATCCAAAGACGTCTGGAAAAGCCATTGGTCCGAGCCACTTTTTGGAGTGTGCGCTCTGAACTGCCTCCCGGACTTGGCGGTGTCCATGACAGGTCCTCTCCTGGTGAGCTTGCTCCCATGATGAATGGCCACCTTTCTATTCTTTATTGCTCCACTAAATCATACAACTGCCATGTGTTTATAACCCATTTTTGCTGCTTTTATCCCCCTCCGTTTTTTGAAATTAAACTATGGAAGTCTTGTTTTTTTCTAATAAGGAACAGGCAGGTCTAAGAGACTTTCTGCATGAATTTTGCAGGCCTCTAATACACAAATGCACATATGTGACATTGCATGGGTCAAAATTATTGATTTTTCTTTTATGCCAAAAATCACTAGGATATTAAGTAAAGATCAAGTTCCATGAAGATATTTTGTAAATTTCCTACCATAACTATATTTTTGGTAAGTAATATGCATTGCTAAGAACTTCATTTAGACAACTTTAAAGGCGATTTTCTCAATGTTTTTGAGATTCCAGATTTTCAAATAGTTGTATCTCAGACAAATATTTATTATCCTAATAAACCATACATCAATGGAAAGCTCATTCATTTCAGATGATGCATATACAGTATCTAAAAAAAATTGACCCTTATGACCTTATGGTTTTGTGGTCCAGGGTCACATATGTGCTCACATTCATGGTAAGGCTGCTGAGGATATTAGAGGACCTCAAAAACATGATCGGTCAGCTTCATTACTGAAATGCTAGCAAATGGAAAGCACAAAAACCATTAAGTCACTTCAACTAAAAGTCTTGATGCTCTAACTAATAAAGTGAATATTTGGAGTGGTTCAATTTAGTTGATAATTCAATTGTGCAGCGCTTAATGACTAGATGGTGCAATGCATCATCTTCCTGTATGCCGCAAAGTAATTCTCATTCTACACCTCCTGGTCATGTATTTTTATGCTCAGATTTTTTCCCATTAGGAAACTGCCCCAGTAATGATACAATGCATTATTTCAGCTATTGCTTTTGCAGAATTAACTGAAGTCTGTTTGAAATATGTAGCATGGATATAATACATCTCCATAGTGTAATCATACTTCCTACTGCCTGATTACCTCTACCTCTGCTCATTCTGGTCGCTTTCATAAACCTGAGCAATTAGTTCTCTGTGTGTGT
The DNA here is from genome assembly GCF_049309525.1 of Garra rufa. NCBI lineage: Eukaryota > Metazoa > Chordata > Actinopteri > Cypriniformes > Cyprinidae > Garra > Garra rufa. Next base: position 7,215,955 of record NC_133363.1, on the reverse strand, counting down.
GTGTACTGCATATACAGTCAAGCCCGAAATTATTCATACCCCTGGCAAATTCTGACTTAAAGTTACTTTTATTCAACCAGCAAGTTTTTTTTGACCGGAAATGACAGAGGCTTCTCCCAAAAGATAATAAGTATGAAAGGCATCATTTTGGAAAAATTTATTACTAATCTTTTATTTACATTTGGACAAAAAGTGCCATGTCCAAAATTATTCATACCCTTCTCAATAATCAATAGAAAAGCCTTTTTTTGGCTATTACAGCAATCAAACGCTTCCTATAATTGCTGACCAGCTTTTTGCATGTCTTTTTTTTTTGCCCATTCATCTTTAGTGATGAGGTCCAACTCTTTCAGGTTGGAGGGTCTCCTTGCCATCACCCTGATCTTTAGCTCCCTCCACAGATTCTCAATTGGATTTTAGTCAGGACTCTGGCTGGGCCACTGCAAAACGTTAATGCTAACCATTTCTTCACCACTTTTGCTGTGTGTTTTGGGTCGTTGTCGTGCTGAAATGTCCACTGGTGCCCAAGGCCAAGTTTCTCTGCAGACTGCCTGATGTTATTGTTGATAATTTTGATGTATTGCTCCTTTTTAATGCGCCGTTTACTGTGATTAGGTTCCCTGGTCCACCGACTGAAAAACACCCCAAAAACATTAGGTTCCCACCACCATGTTTGACAGTGGGGATGGTGTTCTTAGGGTTGAAGGCTTCTCCTTTTTTACGCCAAATGAAGGCTACATCATTGTGGCCAAACAATTCAATTTTTGTTTCATCTGACCATAAAACAGAAGACCAGAAGCCTTCTTCTTTGTCCAGATGAGCATTTGCAAAGGCTAAGTGGGCTTTTGTGTGCCTTATCTGAAGAAGTGGTGTCCTCCTTGGTCTGCGTCCGTGGAACCCAGCGGTGTGCAGTGTCTGTTGGACTGTCTGCCTTGAGATGTTGAGATGTCACCAGCAGAGCCCATGGCCTTGGTGGTGATCCTTGGATTCTTTTTTTACCTCTCTCACTATCCTCCTGTCAAGCACAAGTATCATTTTGGCTTCCAAACCACGTCCTCTGCGATTTTTCACAATGCGGAACGTCTTGTATTTTTTAATAATACTTTGCACTGTAGCCACTGGAACTTCAAAACATTTAGATATGGTATTTCCTGACTTGTGAGCAGCCACAATGCGCAGCCGCAGGTCCTCAGTGAGCTCCTTTGTCTTAGCCATGACTGTCCACAAACCAACAGCAGAGAGCTTCTGTTTTTCACCTGTTGAGTTGATTAAAACTGTTCCCAATGAATCAGGGTAATTAGGATGCTTTAGAACAGCTTGGACTATTTGGAATGCTATAGAACTTTGGATTTTACCATAGACTGTGACAGTTTGCAAAGGGTATGAATAATTTTGGACATGCCACTATTTGTTCAAATGTAAATAAAAGCTGAGAAATATTTTTTTTCCACAATGATGTCTCTTGTACACCATCTTATTATTTTTTGGAAGAAGCCTGTGTCATTTCTGGTCAAAAAAAAATTGGTCAGAATTTGCCAGGGGTATGAATAATTCCGGGCTTGACTGTATATATACTGTAGATTTTATTCCATTCTAGTTATCGCTTGTGCAGAATTCCATAGTATATTTAAAAGCATGACTTAATTTGCCTCCACCAAACAAAAGATTTGAAAAAGAAAGAGTTTCAGATGCCAGGCTGTTCCGAAGCACCAGAGCCATCATTTATTTATGTTTGGTTAATAGCCCTAGCCGCATTACAGGCAAGGTTGTGACAGCACTGAGCAACAGCCAAGTCCAATTTTGCTGCTCTCCACACTTTACCTTTCCAAACTGCACAGGCACCGACTCTGAAATACAGCTGCTCTTGCCCATCAATCACTCTTCAGTCCACACATGCAGACAGGTAGAGCTGCCTCTAGTGCACCTGTGAGGAGTAAATTCTGGTGCACTGACAGAGCCTTACACTGGCTGTATAGGCATTCAGATTTAAGACAGGTGAGCCACTTATTTTAGTCACTTCAGGCACAGAATAGAGCGCTGCAATCTGAACCTTTGGTATCTGCCCGAGACGTTCTCTTTTCGTAATGGCAAGACATGTTTCATGCTGTTTCTCCATAAAGAGCTGCATATGGTTTTAGTCTGGCATTTGTTCTGTGAGTGCTCTTCAAAAAAATGTAAGTGGGGTACTAATGTATACTCTGTACTTTGTCTCCACCTAGTGATCATACTCAAAAACCAATTCAAGCCAAAAATAAAATAAAATAAAATAAAATAAAATAAAATAAAATAAAATAAAATAAAATAAAATAAAATAAAATAAAATAAAATAAAATAAAATAAAATAAAATAAAATAAAATAAAATAAAAATGTTCAGAACTACAAAAAATATACTAATAATTATAACCTTTAAAAGTGCAAATGACTTCGATTTTTTTTTTTCAGTATGAAGCAGCAATATCTTTTTTGGGAGCCACGGCACATTCACTGCTCAGCTGTGCTGTGACTGACAGGTTTTTATGAGCTATCAGTCATCTAAAGCGTGGTCTGTGTGTGTTATCGTGTGTTGGGGGAGGTCTGACCCACGGCCTAGCCTGACATTTAGAGAAGGAGCGATGCTCACCAAGGAAATCCCATTACAGCAAAGCATGATGGATCTTTTTCTTCAAAAAAAGTAATATGCAGCCTGACATATAATTTGTCATAATTTGCACAAATAAAATTACTACATTCAGTCCTACTGCTTTTTTGGTTTTTATTTCATAATATCTTTTCTATTTTAAATAGCTTTTATTGTTATTGAGCTAAATAGGGGCATGAGAAAGATTTCTAATATTATTAAAATATATTTGTTAGCTATCATCTGTGGTGAATTATTATCTTTTTGTGAAAACAACAACAACAAAAAAAAGATGGAAAACTAAACAATATTACATAATATGCGTATTATAAACTCAATGCTGCAGCATAGAGAACAAAGCATGAATATTCAATGACTGCATCTACTGTATATCATTGAGATTTGATCCATCCAAAATGTGCATTAATAAAGATGTGTGTAGCATAAGATAAAAAACACATAAAAGAAATAAGAGATTAAAGATATAGCTCAGCCAAAAATTTTAATTGCCCTATGATTTACTCACCCCACAACATATATGCACTGAATTAAAAACAGTGATTTTATTGTCCTTAAAAATTTAAGTCCTTACCACTTTATTTTCAGTGATTTTTGAGAAAACAAGCCCAAAGTTGTTTATAAGCCAACTTGGCAACACTGGTTTCATTTTACTTCACACTGAAATGGTTTCTTAAAGAGGCCAAAAATGGAAACTACCCCATGATTTACTCACTCTCAAGCCATCCTAGGTGTTTATGACTTTCTTCTTTCGGACAAATACAATCGGAGTTAATGTCCTGGCTCTTCCAATCTTTATAATAGCAGTAAATGGGTGTTGAGACTTTGAAGTCCAATAAAGTGCATCCATCAATCATAAGAAGTACTCCACACGGCTTCGAGAGGCTAATAAAGGCCTTTTGAAGTGAATCAATGCGTGCAAGAAAAATATCCATATTTTAAACTTTGTAAACCATAATCTCTAGTTTCCACTAATTGTCGTACACACATACGTTATATAGTAGATGCTATATACAGTAAGTGCAAATAGCGATGGATTATATTTACACTAAGCGCAAATAAGGATTCTGTTTATACTAAGTGCAAATAGCTATAGATTCTATTACCACTGTTAAAATAGCTGGATTTTCTGCTATTTATACTACTGCATTGCAAGTAGTGGCAATTATCTGCACCACAGTATTGTAGCACATTATAAAACAGTATGCAATAATAACATATTGAGTGTAGATTATAATTTTAATTCAAATTATTAAATAGATGCACCCCATTGAAAAAAATAACGCTTTCTGTACACTTACCCTAAACCTACCCGATACCTCATTTTCAGCTTTTTGATTATTTCCTTCATTTTTATTGAAAATAAAGGCCTTTCTGCTGTGATACAAGGTTTGAAAACAGAGAAAAAGTACAGCATGCATTGTGTCAAATACACCACTAGAGCTGATGTTTGATAATCGTCTTTTGTAGTGTTGACTACCCCAATCACACATTGGTGGGTGGAGTTAGTGTAAATAGCCTCTGCCAACAAGGTGGGCTATTTGAACTTCCAAAATGCAGTTTAAATGCAGATTCAAAGGGCTCTAAACGATCCCAGCCAACTTCTGTGAACTTCTACTAAAACAACTTTGGGCTTGTTTTATCAAGAAGTAATTAAAAATCGCTGAAAATTAAATGGCTAGAGTTTACATATATTTTTAAGCACAATTAAATCACCTTTTTTTTAATTCAGTGCATATACTGTATATGCAATGAGATGGTCATTTGCTCCTTGAATAAGCTACAGGGGAAGTTGGACTTTTATTTGAAAGGGACTAGAAATTATGGAAGCCCGTTTCCGCCACTGAATATTTTTTTAAAAAAAGGTTATTGCAACTTGTTATCTTACAATTCAGATTTTTTTCATAGAATTGTGAGATATAAACTCACAACTGTGAATTATAAAGTCAGAATTGCGTGATAAAAACTTGCAATTCTGAGAAATAAAGTCGCAATTGTGTGATATAAAGTCAGAATTCCAATTTATAAACTCACAATTCTGAGAAATGAAGCCAGAATTGTGTGATATAAACTCGCAATTTCGAGTTAAGTTAGAATTGCAAGATATAAACTCGCAATTCTGAGTAAAATCACAATTGCGTGATATAAACTCACAATTCTGAGAAATAAAGTCAGAATTGAGTGATATAAACTCCCAATTGCAAGTTATTAAGTCAGAATTGCAAGATATAAACTCGCAGTTCTGAGAAATGAAGTCAGAATTGTGTGATAAAAAATCTCAATTGTGAGTTAAGTCAGAATTGTATGATATAAACTCCCAATTGCGAGTTATTAAGTCAGAATTGCAAGATTTAAACTTGCAATTCTGAGTGTGTGATATAAACCTGCAATTCTGAGAAATGAAGTCAGAATTGTGTAATATAAACTCGCAATTGTGAGAAAAAAGTCAGAATTGCGAGATACAAAGTCACAACTGCAAGAAAAAAAGTCCGAATTGCATGATATAAACTCGCAATTCACTTTATATCCCACAATTCTGACTTTATATGCAGCAATTCTGACTTTTTCTCGCAATTGTGCGTTTATATCTAACAGTTCTGAGAAAAAGTTAGAATTTCGAATTTATAGGATGCAATTCTAAAAAAAAAAACTGAGATGTAAATGCGCAATTGCGAGTAAAATCAGATAATGTGAGATAAAGTTGAAATTACCTTTTTTATTTTTTATTCAGTGGCAGAAATGGCCTTCCATAAGAAATGGTTCACCAAATGAAATTATTTTGGCAGAATATTATAGAAAAATATTACAAAATATATGGGGTTCCTTATGCAGACTGCATAAATGGTGTATATCCCTTATTTTGGGCTTGTGCTCTCAATCCGTGTAGTTTATTTCAATCTTTTTCAGACCAGTTCACTTATGTCTCTAGAAAAACATGGCAACACTGACAGCCACTATGAAATCAGGCCAACAGATGTAAGAAGAAAGTCCAAAAACACTGGTACTATTCAGAAGAATAAGCGATAGACCAACAAAAACTTACTGACTGAAGGCACTCAATAGCATTCTTGTTGATTGTATTGATACAATTCTCTGGTGAAAGAGCTCAAGTTGATCTTATTGTATCACTTCAAATGTGATACAGTTTGAATGTGGCAAAAGAGAAGGAATGTAACGCAATAGCATGTTATCATGCTGCCTTTGATCAATAGCACCGTTGACCTGATAGCAAATACACCAAAAGGGCAAAGTTTGAAAATAAAAGCTACTGGCTGTTCTCTTGAAGAAAGAAGATGGGCGTCCAGCCACTAAAACACCTCTCAGACTTAAAAAAAATTCACACTATGTTCTCACTACACAAGCATGTGATCCATCATACAGTAGGCCTCAGTGCTACTCATGGCCTCAGGCCTTAAGGTGCATCTCTAAAATAAAGCAAATTAACCAACAAAGCAACGCTATTCTGTTGTTACTGAACAATAAATGTTATTTCCCACTGAAGAGTGAGTCATGTTTACCTGATCCAGATCCCTCCCCTTTATGATTCCCTCTGCACTGATAAGAGAACAGCAAACACATAGACATTTGGCTAAATCTCAGCCTCTCTATCAGTCTAGCTCTGATGAGTCTCAGACATTAATTATTGGATTCTCAGCTCCGCTTCAGTTTCTGGGTGCAGGCAACGTATGGGAGAAGAACAACGATCTCAATGTGATTCCACCATTTGAAGTCCATTGAGAGGAAAGGGCAGAGTAATAGATCCAAGAGCGTACTGATATGCTGAGGCTGAAGTGTTTACAAGCTTGGATGGACTCAACAGGCCGCTGAGAGAAACGCTGGTGAGCTTAGTGGTGCGCTGTTGGTTCTCTGATACAGGCCGAAACGTGACTTTACCATGAAGATCTCTGGGACTTCACTTGACCTAGGCGCAACAGACTATGGAATAACCCTGGACCCTACATTCACCATGCTGGAGTTTGACGGTTTACGTGTTCTCCCTGTACAAACAGGTACGTCTAACCTTTGGTCTACTGACTCATTACCCACTTATTGACGCAAAAAGACAGTAATGATTTCTGAAGACAAGCCTACTGGATGTTCTATTCTTGAAGAAAAAAACTGCTTTTCAGATTAACTAACTTCTATTAATGTTTTGTTAAAGTTCTAAAAATGTTATTTCCAAACGTTTTCTGAGCGTTCCAAATGAAAAACGCTTTTAAAAATGTTCAACATTCCATTTTAGCATTTTGTAAACATTATGGGAATTATACTTTTACAGGTTCTCATACATTCTGAACCAAGTAGTAATATATAAACAAACATTCTATTATTGTCACTGTTAATTCATAACTTTGAGAGATCCTTGCCAAACCACTAGCCAAAGTTCTGAGAACTTAGTTAATGCCGGTTAGTGCTTGTAGCCCTTCTTAGCCGCTCAAAAGTTTGGGATCAGTACGATTTTTAATGCTTTTTTAAAAGACACTTTTCTGCTCACCAATGCATTAAAAATGCAGAAAAAAAATTTAATTTAGGAAAATGTTAATGCAGTTAAAAAATAGTGGTTTTCTATTTTAATATACTTTAAAATATCATTTATTTCTGTGATGCAAATCTGAATTTTCAGCATCATTACTCCAGTATTCGGTGTTACAAGATCCTTCAGGAATCATTCTAAAATGCTGCTTTATTTTCAGTGTTCGAAACAGTTGTGCTGCTTAATATTTTGTTGGAACCTGTCATTTTTCCCCCAAATAAAAAGTAGAAAAGAACAGCTTTTATTTAAAACAGAACAATCATTTGTAACAATATAAACTACCAACTAAAAGTTTGGGCTCAGTAAATTTTTATTATTTCTTTTTTTGAAAGAAATTAATACTTTTATACACCAAGGATGTGTTCAATTCATAAAAAGTGGTAGTAAAGTTTTGATAATAAAGTATTTTGAATAAACGCTGTTCTTTTTAACCTTTTATTCATCAAGAATCCTGAAAAAAGAATCACAGTTTCCAAAAAAATGAAGCAGCGCAACTGTTTCCAACATTGATAATAACTATAATTAATCAGCATATTAGCATGATTTTTGAAGAATCATGTAACACTGAACACTAAAGTAATAGCTGATAAAAATTCAGCTTTGCATCACAGGAATAAATTATATTTTAATATATATTCATATAGATCACCATTATTTTAAATTATTATTATTGTTTTTAGAATTTTTGATCAAGTAAATCTAGCTTTGATGAGCATATAAGAATTCTTTAAAAAAACATTACAAATCTTACTGATCTCAAACTTTTGAGAGGCAGTGTATATATGTATGTATGAATTATAATTGAATATTATATCACATTTTGCCCTTGGCCTGACCTTTTAATGCCTAATCTAATCTCACTTTGACGTAAAGGACAAATTATCTAATATTTTTATCATTTTCTGTTTTATATCATTTGAGCATGATTTTTGCACCACATGACTTTAATATTGTCAGCAATTTTATATTTACAGCAAATATTTTATATTTCAACTTTTTCCCCCTAAGAAAGAATAATACCAGTAATGATAACACTTTACAAGAAGGTTTTATTTGTTAACATGTTTAACTAACACTCAGCAATATATTTTTGTACTTAATAATTTTTATTAATGTCAGTTAATAAAAAAATGCGGTCCCACTTTACATTAGGTGGCTTAAATACTATGTACTTACATTTAAATGAATCATTTGGTACAATGTACTTATTGTGTGTTTTTACATTATACTTATCTTTTTTTAAAAACCTATATGTAGTTACATTTGTAATTAATTTCTGTAATTACCACTGTTGACCCATCCCTTACACCCTAACCCACCCATAAACCTACCAATACCACCAAACCTGTCTCTAACCTTACCCATATCCCATCTTAATAGAAGCAAAAGTGTTTTACAATGCATTATGACCACATGAAGTACATTGTACTTATTTTTTATGTAAGTACATAATAGTTAAAACCACCTAATATAAAGTGTGACCAAAAATACAATTGATCATAGTTTGCTCATGTTAGTTCACAGTGCATTAACTAATTTTAACAAAATTTTATTTAAAAAATATATTAGCACATGTAAATATCTTAGTTTATAAATATTAGTTAATGTACAGTTGAATTTAGCTTATTTTATCAAAGTAACAATATAAATATATATAAAAAGAATGTAATTCTTTGATTGGGGCATTTTCTTCATTATAATATTGAGACCTTTGTCTCACCCTGACAGTGTTGAAGTGAAATGGAATGAAATTGATAGATAAAACAAACAACAAGTGTCACGTCATTGACCTAGTTAACAATCTTCCAGAGGTGCAGCAGTAGCATCCCATTCTCCAGCCCAGCTTCCAAAACACAATTTATGCTGTTGACCAGCAAGGTTGGTCTTTTCAGCAGGAGAGGCTTGTTTAAATATGATTGATATTGCATTTGAGTTGCATATACACTACATGCACGGTTGAGTTAAAACATAAACACAAAGATAAATGTTTAAAGGCGGTCTGTCAGCAGTTTGTATGCATGTCTGCTGCCAATGAACATGGAGAACTGCAATGCAGGCCAAGTAGAGCATGTGTTTAACCGCTCTCGTTTTTAAACTCTTCCATACTTGAGTGTTTAGGCCATTTGCTCACAGAGCAGGGCACTAAAAGGTAACTTCGCAATGACATTAGCTCCTATAGCATGAGATGCTGCTATTTCAATTACTGTCTGGTCATAAGAGGACTTTTCAAAAGCCTATGCGCCCCACTTCAACCTGTTCCTGCTTTCCATTATAATCTCATTTTCTTTAATCATTAGAAGCGCTGCTGATTCAGACATACTGGATCCATCTTAGCAAAGCACACAAGCGTGGGTGCCAGAAGCATTGTAGACTCTTAATATAATATAACTGGCCTTTGAACCCAGAGGCGTTCTGTATGTTAGAGCATATTACCTCTCTGAGTGGCTTTAAAGTGCTGAGTGTATTATTTGCATACATTAGGCTTTATTCCTGCGTCCTAAGTGAAGATGTGACGTTCGCTGGCTTGAGATGCAAACTGGTGGCAATCAAATTCGGAGCGCAATTTAATGCAACACATGAGGGAATTGAATTAAATTTTAGCTAACACTGCGAAATTACCTGGGAAATAGCAGTAGACGGAGACTTTTCACTGACCTGTTTAATTAAATGGAGACTCTCTTTCGCAAAGTAATAAGTACAGATACTTTGACGGCGGGCGGATATAATCCACTGGGTGATTGGACACATTTCCTCCGCCGAGTTAGAATTGCAATGGTTTACATCAGGGATCTGCAACAGGAGTCGTCGTGATCATTTTTTTCTCAATTGTGTTTTATGTAAAAAATAATAAAAAAGTTTTAAATTTAGCATTACCTTATGTGCAAACCAATGAATCCTCTGCAGTGAATGGGTGCCATCAGAATGAGAGTCTAAACAGCTGATAAAAACATAACAACAATCCACAAGTAATCCACATCACTCCAGTAGATCAATCAACATCTTGTGAAATGAAAAGCTGTGAGTTTGTAAGAAACAAATCAATCATTAAGATGTTTTTAACTTCAAACTGTTGCTTCCTACTAAAATACGAGTCATGTCTCTGAAACATTCAGGAGAGAAATATGCACAGATCAAGTACAAGTGAACACTATGGAAGCTTGTTTCCGCCAGGTAAGAATAAAAATCCATGCCTTAAAAAGTCAAAATTATGACATACTAAATCACAATTATGACTTCATATTTAAAGTCATAATTATGAGATTAAAAAAAATCCAAATTATGATTTATAAAGTTGCAATTATGACATACTTAAGTCATAATTACAAGATAAAAAGTCGGAATTATGACTTTCAATATTTTAAATTATGATTTTAAAAAGTCGAAATTATGAGATTAAAAAAAGTCAAAAACACATTCATCACAAGGGTGGTCTAATGATAAACTGGACATTCCAGAACAAATTAACTTGGCTTAAAACAGTTTGGAGGACCAAGTTCAGTACACACCTTATTAATAAATTATATAACATTTACAGACAAGCAGAATATATTCCAAAATATGAGTTGAGATAAAAACTGATCTTGAGATAAAAGGTCGAAATTATAATTTACTAAATCAAAATTATGAGATATTATTATTATATTACTATTACATAAGTCATAAAAGTAGGCCATAATTTCAACTTTTTATCTCATAATTATGATTTAAGTATGTCAAAATTTCGACTTAAGGCACACATTTTTTTCTTACCTGGCAGAAACGGTCCTCCATAGAAAACAGTTCTAAACAAATATGTGAGTGGATTTAAATGTGAGAGGACAGAGGATGGACTTTTCCAATAGAGGATTAATGGATACAATATTATGGATTATGGATTACAGATTATGGATAAAAGTGACAGTTTTTAAAATGTAAAATGCCTTCTTGATGGTTATGATGATTATTGAAAAAAATGTTTTAAATTAACTTCTATTCAGCAAGCATGCATTAAATTGAAAATTAAAGCTTAAATTCAAAAGTAAATCAACATTACATTTTATAATATGTGATAAAATGGAACACAAAACCAGTCATAAGGGTCAATTTTGTGAAATTTATATCTTTTTGAGATGTATACATCATCTGAAATGAATAAGCTTTCCACTGATGTATGGTTTATTAGGATTATTGGTTTATTATTACTGACCCCAAACTTTTGAATAGTGGTTATCTATTTTGTCAAATATAAATATAACATAAATAATATATAAATATAAATAATACTAAAAAAGAAAGAAAAAAATAATTTTACTTTTTATCATACACAAAATATAATTTACAAAATACAGTTAACATGTTTTATATTTTATACCTGATTCTTAATACTGTGTTGTTACCTAAATGATCCACAGTTGTGTTTTTTTTTTTTATTTAGTGATAGTTGTTCATGAGTCCCTTGTTTGTCCTGAACAGTTAAACTGCCTGCTGTTCTTCAGAAAAATCCTTCAGGTCTCTAACAATGATCCACTGAAACAGCGAGATGTAAGATGAACCCAAGTGCAGTTTTATTGACAAGTGTGTAATCTAAACAGTGACAAGAGATCCATAATCCAAACGACAAACATAATCCAAACAATGACGTGACTTGAAACAGACTTGACTTGACTATGAATCAGACACTCACCAAACAGCAGGTTACAACATCAATACGCAACCATTCAAACACAAGGGCTATATATAGCAGACAATACAGGTCACATGACATAAACTAACCAATGAAAAACAAGGAACAGGACCATAGCAACCAAAGACAACCAATGAGAACAAGACACATGGAACTAAGGGACCAATAGCAGGAATACATGAGGGCAAGGGAAGCAAGACACAACAGCATAAAACGACTACATAAAGACATGAAAACATGAACATGAAACAAAAACCCAAAACACCCGTTACATTCCCCCCCCTCTAAGGGCGGCACCCGATGCCCAAAACAAAACCAAAACCAACAAGTCCAGGAGGGTGGTAGAGCAGGGGTAAAGTAGGGGGCGGGATGGAGGGCCAGGTCCATGTAGGGGAACAGGTTCAGTCAGAGTCAAGGCCTGGACCCGGGGGCAATGGCAGACAGTGGGCCAGTGGAGGTCCTGGGCCGTGGAGCAGTGACAGACAGTGGAACACTGGAGGACCTGGGCCATGGAGCAGTGGCAGACGATGAAACACTGGAGGACCTGGGCCGTGGAGCAGTGGCAGACGATGAAACACTGAAGGACCTGGGCCGTGGAGCAGTGGCAGACTGTGGAACACTGGAGGACCTGGGCTGTGGAGCAGTGGCAGACGGTGAATCAATGGAGGTCCTGGGCTGTGGAGCAATGGCAGACGATGAAACACTGTAGGACCTGGGCTGTGGAGCAGTGGCAGACGATGAAACACTGTAGGACCTGGGCCGTGGAGCAGTGGCAGACGATGTTAACACTGGAGGACCTGGGCCGTGGAGCAGTGGCAGACGATGAAACACTGTAGGACCTGGGCCGTGGAGCAATGGCAGACTGTGGAACACTGGAGGACCTGGGCCGTGGAGCAATGGCAGACTGTGGAACACTGGAGGACCTGGGCCGTGGAGCAATGGCAGACTGTGGAACACTGTAGGACCTGGGCCGTGGAGCAATGGCAGACTGTGGAACACTGGAGGACCTGGGCCGTGGAGCAGTGGCAGACGATGAAACACTGTAGGACCTGGGCCGTGGAGCAATGGCAGACTGTGGAACACTGTAGGACCTGGGCCGTGGAGCAATGGCAGACTGTGGAACACTGTAGGACCTGGGCCGTGGAGCAATGGCAGACTGTGGAACACTGGAGGACCTGGGCCGTGGAGCAATGGCAGACTGTGGAACACTGTAGGACCTGGGCCGTGGAGCAATGGCAGACTGTGGAACACTGGAGGACCTGGGCCGTGGAGCAATGGCAGACTGTGGAACACTGTAGGACCTGGGCCGTGGAGCAATGGCAGACTGTGGAACACTGGAGGACCTGGGCCGTGGAGCAGTGGCAGACGATGAAACACTGTAGGACCTGGGCCGTGGAGCAATGGCAGACTGTGGAACACTGGAGGACCTGGGCCGTGGAGCAGTGGCAGACGATGTTAACACTGGAGGACCTGGGCCGTGGAGCAGTGGCAGACGATGAAACACTGTAGGACCTGGGCCGTGGAGCAATGGCAGACTGTGGAACACTGGAGGACCTGGGCTGTGGAGCAGTGGCAGACGGTGAATCAATGGAGGTCCTGGGCTGTGGAGCAATGGCAGACGATGAAACACTGTAGGACCTGGGCTGTGGAGCAGTGGCAGACGATGAAACACTGTAGGACCTGGGCCGTGGAGCAGTGGCAGACGATGAAACTCTGTAGGACCTGGGCCGTGGAGCAATGGCAGACTGTGGAACACTGGAGGACCTGGGCCGTGGAGCAGTGGCAGACGATGAAACACTGTAGGACCTGGGCCGTGGAGCAATGGCAGACTGTGGAACACTGGAGGACCTGGGCCGTGGAGCAATGGCAGACTGTGGAACACTGGAGGACCTGGGCCGTGGAGCAGTGGCAGACTGTGGAACACTGTAGGACCTGGGCCGTGGAGCAGTGGCAGACTGTGGAACACTGTAGGACCTGGGCCGTGGAGCAGTGGCAGACGGTGAATCAATGGAGGTCCTGGGCCGTGGAGCAATGGCAGACTGTGGAACACTGGAGGTCCTGGGCCGTGGAGCAATGGCAGACTGTGGAACAGTGGAGGTCCTGGGCCGTGGAGCAATGGCAGACTGTGGAACAGTGGAGGACCTGGGCCGTGGAGCAATGGCAGACTGTGGAACACTGGAGGACCTGGGCCGTGGAGCAGTGGCAGACTGTGGAACACTGTAGGACCTGGGCCGTGGAGCAGTGGCAGACTGTGGAACACTGTAGGACCTGGGCCGTGGAGCAGTGGCAGACGGTGAATCAATGGAGGTCCTGGGCCGTGGAGCAATGGCAGACTGTGGAACACTGGAGGACCTGGGCCGTGGAGCAATGGCAGACTGTGGAACAGTGGAGGACCTGGGCCATGAAACAGTGGCAGACTGGGAAACAGTGGAGGGCCTGGGGCATGGAGTAATGACAGACCTGGATCATGAAGCAGAGGTGGACCTGGACCGTGGATCAGTGGCAGACAGTGAAGCTTTGGAGGACCTGGGTTATGGAGCAGTGGCAGACCATGGAGCAGTGGAAGCTAGGGCGGAGCCGGTAGAGCAGGAAGCCATGGCGGTGCAGGCAAAGCAGGAAGCCATGGCGGTGCAGGCAAAGCAGGAAGCCTTGGCGGTGCAGGCAGAGCGTGAAGTTCATAAAAGGGTACCACCCTCTTGGGAAGTTCTGCCGTGAACGCCGCCTCCTTGGAAGGTTCTGCAGCTGGTGCTGCCACCTCTGGAGGCACTGGCTTGGCAGACTCATGGTCAGAGGAGGCCTCTGGAGCAGACTCGTGGACAGACGAGGCCTCTGTAGCACAGTGTGCAGCCCACACACTCAAAATGGCGATGGCCATCACAGGCAGCGCAGTGGATAGAGGGAGACCCACTGGGCTAGTGGGTACAGGGACCACTGGGATGCCAGCAGCTCTCACTGACATCATTGGTGGGTCCATCACACTTGCAATCATGACATGACGAGGCTCTGAAGGATAAGGTGAGGCATGGCGTGGCTCTGGCAGATCAGAGGAGGCATGGCGTGGCTCTGGCATAGGGACTGTGGATTGGCTTGACTCTAGCGTGGCGGCCATCTTGTGAACAGGCTCTGGGATGGCGGCCATCTTGTGAACAGGCTCTGGGATGGCAGCCATGAGGGTGCAGACTCTGGAAGGGCGGCCATCTTGTGAACAGGCTTAGGGATCGCAGCCATCTTGGGTGCAGACTCTGGTGTGGCAGGCTCTGGGATGGCGGCCATGAAGGGTGCAGACCTTGGAGCGGCAGGCTTGGCGTGAGCAGGCCATGGCGTGATGTGAGCAGGCCTTGAAGCAGCAGGCATGACGTGAGCAGGCTTTGAAGCAGCAGGCATGACGTGAGCAGGCTTTGAAGCAGCAGGCATGACGTGAGCAGGCTTTAAAGCAGCAGGCATGACGTGAGCAGGCTTTGAAGCAGCAGGCATGACGTGAGTAGGTCCTGAAGCAACAGGCATGACGTGAGCAGGCATGGTATGAGCAGGCTTTGGCTTGACAGACGTGATGTGAGCAATACCAGACATGATGGTGGGGACGTGAAAGCACTCTGATGGTGTGGGTACTGTGGGATTGTGGGGTTCTTCATCCACAACCCCCACAGTAAAATGTGAACCAGCCAGCAAAAGAGCATGATCAATATACTGTTCAAGAGTCCAGTGTATTTTTCCTCCAGGAAGCCATAAGCAAATGGGATCATTCAATCCCACTCTAAAAATGTCCTTGAGCACCATGTCATTAAAACCCACTACATCACAAAGTCCACAAAAATCTTGAACATACTCCTCTATAACCCGTTCTCCTTGTCGCAGGCAGAGGAGGCGTGAAACTGCTGGGTTCATAGTTGGTCGTGTATTCTGTAACAATGATCCACTGAAACGGCGAGATGTAAGATGAACCCAAGTGCAGCTTTATTGACAAGTGTGTAATCCAAACAGTGACAAGAGATCCATAATCCAAACATAATCCAAACAATGACGTGACTTGACTTGAAACAAACAGACTTGACTATGAATCAGACACTCACCAAACAGCAGGTTACAACATCAATACACGACCATTCAAACACAAGGGCTATACATAGCAGACAATACAGGTCACATGATATAAACTAACCAATGAAAAACAAGGAACAGGACCATAGCAACCAAAGACAACCAATGAGAACAAGACACATGGAACTAAGGGACCAATGGCAGGAATACATGAGGGCAAGGGAAGCAAGACACAACAGCATAAAACGACTACATAATAAAAGACATGAAAACATGAACAAGAAACAAAAACCCAAAACACCCATTACAAGGTCCCACAAATCATTTGGTTTTTCAGCATTTTTGTGGGGGTGGGGGGGGGGACTTTTTGAATATGAAAATCGGGTTAAAATTCTTTTGTCTTCTTTAACTGGATATTTTTGAGATTTATACATCATCTGAAATAAATAATTTGGCCAAGATGCAACTATTTAATCTAGACTCTAAATAAAAATTATAAAAAATTGATTTCTTTTTTCTATTTTTCTAATAGTCCATTCTTTTTCTAATGAAGAGCCACTATTACCAGGCCATGCACCAGCATCAGTACCAATGGCTGCGCCGCAGCAAAGCAGCGTGAATCTCTGCGCTATTTGTGCAGACAGAGCTACAGGGAAACATTATGGGGCGTCCAGTTGTGATGGCTGCAAGGGCTTCTTCAGAAGGAGTGTGCGCAAGAACCATGCCTACACATGCAGGTGAGAACTCACCATCAGACTCACAACTATCCACTATATGTGCTTAAAATACTTACAATTTAATTTTAATTGATCTCTAAATGTGACCCTTGTCCACAAAACCAGTCATAAGGGTCAATTTTTCGAAATTGAGATTTATAGGTCATCTGAAAGCTGAATAAATAAGCTTTCCATTGATGTATAGTTTGTTAGGATAGGACAATATTACAACTATTTCTGAAATCTGAGGATGCAAAAAAAAAAAATTGAAGTACTGAAAAAATTGCCTTTAAAGTTGTCCAAATTAAGTTCTTAGCAATGCATATTACTAATTAAAAATTAAGTTTGAATATATTTACAGTAGGAAATTTACAAAATATCTTCATATCGTAATATCCTAATGATTTTTGGCATAAAATAAATTGATAATTTTGACACTTACAATGTATTTTTCACTATTGCTACAAATATAGAAGGGTTTTGAAATTAATATTTGAGACAAATGAGTTTTCAGATGTTAATTTGTTAATTAATATGCATTGAAACCACAATAAAAGTAAAAAATAAAATACAAATTTTACCTTGGTGACCAACTGAAATTAAAGATGAAGCACTAAAGTAACAAACTGAAAATAATATTTAAAAAAAAAAAAACTGAAAAATAGTAAACCTAAAAAAACTAAAAAGAAATGAGAAAAGCACACAACACAATTACTAAAATATAACAATAAAAGCTAATTCAAAACATTATTAAAAACCATAATAATGCTTGTAAATACTATGACAATAACTTAAGAGGAGACACTACAGGCAAAAACTTTATTTTTTCATGCACCTGTCAAGTTTGAGATTTTGGGCTTTTTGTTTTTTTAAAGTGTTTTTTTTTTTTTCAGACTAGTGGAAAGAAAACACCTAACAGACACTGTTAAGTGTTTCTTTTATATCACTTCATTTATTTGTATCAATAGATTTCAATTACAATGCATATTTTTGAAGGCTGTTTTCTCAAAATGAGTTTTAAATCTCCGCTTCAGTAACACTTAGGCTACACACAGCAAACTTTACATATCCTGAAGATTTACCCTATTCACCTGCAGTGTTTCGCCTTAAGAAAAAAATTACAAACGATTTACATTTTATCATACACAAAATATAATTTACAAAATTCAGTTAGCATTTTTTCTAATATTTTATGTGTATTTTATAGAATAATTAATAGTTAATGTTTGAAGTGCAACCAATATAAATTTGTATTCTATATATACAATCCTGTACAACATCACAGGCCAGCTTATGCAACAGAAATGTTATTTCACATTTCCACCAGATACACATATTGTCTTTGTGGCAGGAGTCCATCTATAAATGATCACAATGTCTGTGTCCTATAAAAAAATAATCAGTGATCTGTGACCACCTTCATCAGAACGTGTAAGAGCATGACCTGAAGTGTTTCATTGGATCTCTTCAAATGTGAGAATTACAGTGGCCTATGTATTTCTGTCTCTATGTGTGAAGGTTCAGCAGGCAGTGTGTGGTGGACAAAGACAAAAGAAACCAATGTCGATACTGCAGACTTCGAAAGTGCTTCCGAGCCGGCATGAGGAAAGAAGGTAAAAGCATGAGTTCATTTCATTTTAGTTTATGATGTAGACTTTCTTCAAGGTCGCAGATCTGGACTAGGCCTGCATATGAACTAATTGAGTTATTGGACTTATCCCAAAACTTATGAATGTCTGCATCTCTTTCTGAATTAAAGATATTGAACAACTGGTTGAACAACAGGTTTAATACACTCTCAAGGTGAAAAGCAAAGAAACAATATAAAAGTATCCGGGCCATTGATTAAAACTTTATAAAGGTATTGTTCTGAGCCATGAGTTCAAGACGTCTTGTCAAATATTGTTTTATAGATGCCAAGTTTCACAGTGTCCTTTCCATCTATGGAATAGAGCTTGTGCTTTCAGCAGGATGAAGCTGTGTCCCTGTAATAAGTTACACAGCTCCAGAGATACAGTAATGCTGAATGAATAATAATGCCACAAAGAGACCCAAGTATAGGTACTATCAGTGTCTCTTGAAAGTGCTGGAAGTCACTGAGTACGTTTACATGGACAACAATATTCCGATTTTAACGCGATTAAGACAATACTCTGATTAAGAAGCAACCATGTAAACTGGTATTTTTGAATAATTTAATCCGACTAAAGTCATAATCGGAGTAAACACAAATCGAATTCAGACAGGTCGAGTATTCCTATTTTAGTGGCATTATGGAAAACATGTACACACCTTAATCACACTATTCCCCTTGTGTAGGACTTTTCGCCACATTTTGCGACAGGATACACACTAATATGAGGGGCCGTATAGGCCATAATTATTGAAAGGCCTCTTGCAAACACTAGTGAAACGAAAAACATTGATAAACCATAGTGAAATTCATTCATGCATTACCGAAAACCTCTTACAAGCAATAGTGAAACGAAAAACATTAATAAACCATAGTGAAATCCATTCATACGCATTACTGAAAACCTCTTACAAACAATAGTGAAAACATCGATCAACATTTGTGAAATTCATTTATATGCATTACTGAAAAACCCTCTAACAAACGCTACTGAAAACATTACCACTATAGTTTACCACTATAACCTCCATGTGTCATGATCGGGGCTGTGGGGCTTCCCTCAGCCACCTGAGGTCACTGTTTTCCCTTCCCTGCACAGCACTTCCAAGTATTCACGTCTGTTTTGTCATTACACTGATTCACTCACAGCTGTTCACCATTTGGACTTTTCTATAAGAACCCTCATTTCCCACTACTCCTTCTGGCTGCATTGTCTTCCGTATGGTTTGTTTCTTGTCACTGTCTGTCTGCTCTGTGTTCCTGAGATCCTGACCTAGACTGTGTTCCCTGTTCTGTTTATTTTGTGTTTGAGTTTATGTTAGATTGTGCCGTGTTGGCCTTTTGTTTTTGATTTGTTTGTGTTCTTTTGTGTTTTGTTTACATTAAAAATACTTCCCTGCATCTGGACCCAGAACTCCCATTATTCACGTGACACCATGAAGCGGACGCGCCAAAATAATCGGAAGTGTTGACACAACTTCCGTTTCAAGTGAAATTAGCTCTCTCATCATCTACTGAAATCTTCACTTATTTCAGTTATGCATATGAATGAATTTCACTAAGGTCGATCAATGTTTTCAGTAGTGTTTGTAAGAGGCTTTTCAGTTAGGCCTATGTGTATGAATGAATTTCACTAATGTTAATCAATGTTCCCTTCCGGGAACTCTACACTGCGTCCTGAGACACTTTGGGGAACGCCATTGGCGGGCCGCACTCTGAGTCATGTCCAACGTCCAATGAGAAACGGGAGTGACGTCACAGGCGCGGTGACGTCATCGACCAGGAAGTATATAAGCACGTGCGTTTGAAGCTGGCGTCAGCTTTTGTCATTCAGCGAGAGCGCTCTGTGTCTTTGTCTGTCTGGTTTTACTGCTGTTTTTTCGTGCCAAATTGCACCACTTTTATTTGAGCAGTATGCCAAAAGGGGGAAAACGATCTTTTAAAGCTAAAAGAGCGGTTGAGCAGCCACATAGAAAGTGTGTCCCTCCCTGCCAACGTTTCATTGTTGGTGGGGATACACACGATCTATGTGTGGTCTGCTTGGGAGCGGAGCATGCTAGGTCAGCCCTTGAGGGGGTTGGCTGCCCGCAGTGCGAGCGAATGCCGCTGCGGTTGCTCCGTTCCCGGAAAGCCCTCTTTGAGGAGGGGGCTTTCACTAGCGTTCCCCGTGGGTCTGGCCCCGCTTCCGCTGAGGCGGAGCGGCAGCTGCACTCATGGGGTTCGCAGGTAGATCTGCTGGAGGGAGTTGAGACGGGTGATCCCCTATCTCTCTCCTCACCCAGCGGATCGTATGACCTCCTCTTGGATGAGGAAGCCCGCACTGCGGTTCCTTCCCTCCAAGAGGAGGAGTCAGCGCTCCTTCTGTCTTCCTCCGAGGAGGTTGATGTTGAGAGCGTTGACACCCCACAACCGCCCCCCCATTCACCCCAATACGAGGAGCTAGTGGAGGTGCTGACTAGCGCGGTGGCCAAGCTTAACATCAGTTGGCCACCAGCACAAGACCATGAACCGCAGGGAAGCAGGCTCGATGAGCGCTTCCTGCGGGCAAAGCCAGCACCTCCCAAACGGAGCCTTCCTTTTTTCCCCGATCTCCACAAAGAGATCAGGAGATCGTGGGAAAGACCATATTCCTCGCGTCTCTTCTCCCCCACCTCTGATTACTACGGTAATGTGGGGGGGATGGAGGAATACGGTTACAGGGCGATGCCCCAGGTCGAGCAGACACTAGCGAGCTATCTGTCTCCCGGCCTGGCATCGTCCTTGAAGGCTCCGTCCTTACCCACCAGGCCACTAAAGATCACGTCTGGTCTGATGGGTAAGGCATATGCGGCAGCAGGTCAGGCTGGTGGTTGCCTACACACCATGTCTGTGCTCCAGGCTTACCAGGCCGACCTGCTGAAGGAGTTTAGTGACGGTGAGGAAGTGAGCGTCACAGAGATGCGCAGGACCGCAGACCTGGCGCTCCGCGCCACCAAGGAGACCGCCCGTGCCATTGGGCGGTCTATGGCAGCCTTGGTGGCCGCGGAGAGGCATCTCTAGGTTGACCCTGTCCGACATGAAGGAGAAGGACAGGGTCACGCTCCTGGACGCCCCCCTGCAGCCCTTTGGCCTCTTCGGTGACTCTGTGGACACTGTTGTCAGCAGACACCAGGAGGCCCGCAGGCAGGCAGCGGCGTTCCAGCGGTTTCTTCCTCGCCGCACTTACTCCTCTGGGGCTGCTGGACGGGAGCAGCCCCAGCCGCAAGCTAGCTCCTCGCACCGGGGTGCACAGAAAAGGAGTGTTGCTACCCGCACCCCTCCGGCTAAGCCTAGAGGGCGGGCTCAGCAACACTCCAAGCCGGGGTCCTCTAAGACTAGGCCGGACCTGAGGGTCGTCCTACAGTCTAAGAGGGCCGCGGCTAAACGGCCCTGATGGTCGTGGCCCAGGGCCAATGAGGGCAGCCCCTCTCGAAGAGCCAGGTGCCTCACCGCCTCTGAGGAGTACGGTGACCACCTCTCTTCGGGGCCCTCAGGAGATTCGTCAGCTAACCCTGCCGGTGTTACAGGGCGCGGCAGTCTCCCGCGAACATCATTCTCTGGTCCTTCCGCCCGGAAACGTAGCGGAACCAGAGAGTTCGCCACCCCCACGGGGGTCTCTAGAGCGCTCACTTCAGGTGCATCCTGCCAGTTCGCTGCTACAGGTCACCAAGTTAGCTCCTCTAATAAATCCAGAGACCAGTCTCGAGAGGCTGGTTCCCTTAGTAGAATTTCTGGCAGCGTGGAAACTACTGCCAAATATTTCTATGTGGGTCCTGCGTACTGTAGAGAAAGGTTATTCCATTCAATTCGGCGCCAAGCCGCCGCCTTTCAGCGGGGTATTTCCTACTCTGGTAGGCCCCGAGCAGGCTCTGGTATTGGAACAGGAAGTGAATACTCTCCTGAGGAAGGAGGCCATCGAGGTGGTCCCTCCTCAACACAGAGAATCCGGGTTCTACAGCCGGTACTTCATTGTTCCCAAGAAGGATGGGGGCCTGCGGCCCATTTTAGATCTCAGACAGCTAAACCTCTCAGTAAGAAAACTGAAGTTCAAAATGTTGACTGTCAGACAGGTTGTGTCTCAAATCAGGTCCGAGGACTGGTTTGTCACGATAGATCTGAAAGACGCATACTTTCACGTCTCCATCCTTCCTCAACACCGGAAGTTTCTCAGGTTCGCTTTCAGGGGCAAAGCTTACCAATACAGAGTTCTTCCGTTCGGCCTAGCGCTCTCTCCCCGAACTTTCACGAAGTGTGTGGATGCTGCTCTGGCTCCACTGCGACTCCAGGGCATCCGCATACTCAACTACATAGACGACTGGCTCATCCTAGCCAGTTCAGAACAGTTAGCGGCTCAACATCGAGATGTTGTTCTTGCTCACATGAAAAAGTTGGGGTTGAGACTCAACACCAAGAAAAGTGTGCTGTCTCCATTACAGAGAACCACTTATCTAGGTGTAATCTGGGATTCGACCACGATGCAGGCACGATTGTCACCTGCTCGGATCGAGTCGATCCTTACTGCAGCAAATGCGGTCAAGCTAGGCCTGCTACTCACTGTCAAACAGTTCCAAGTACTGTTAGGTCTTATGGCAGCTGCATCCAACATGATACCCCTTGGACTGCTGCACATGAGACCACTGCAGTGGTGGCTCAAAACCAAAGGGTTTTCCCCGAGGGGGAACCCATTCCGCAAGATCAAGGTCACGCGGCGCTGCCTACGTGCCTTAGTCATGTGGAAAAAGCCCTGGTTCCTATTACAACGTCCAGCGCTGGGAGCTCCTTGCCGCCGCGTCACGCTAGCGACAGATGCATCCCTCACCGGGTGGGGAGCGGTCATGAGTGGCCGCTCCGCCCAAGGCCTATGGAACGACCAGCATCACTCCTGGCACATAAATTGCCTAGAAATGTTGGCAGTGTTCCTGGCTCTGAAGCATTTCCTTCCAGACCTGAGAAACCGTCACGTGCTGGTCCGCACAGACAACACGGCGGTGGTCTACTATATAAACCACCAGGGAGGTCTGCGTTCACGCCCCTTATACAAGCTGGCGTGCCAGATCATCCTGTGGTCACAAGGGAAGCTTCTCTCATTGAGAGCAGTTCACATTCCTGGACGTCTCAATGTGGGAGCAGACGTCCTGTCGAGGCAGGGGCTGAGGCCCGGGGAATGGATGCTTCACCCTCAGGTGGTGAAGCAGATATGGAGAGTCTTTGGTCAAGCCCAGGTGGACCTCTTTGCGACTCAGGAGACATCGCAATGTCCCCTTTGGTACTCTCTAGTTCCTCCAGCTCCTCTCGGACTGGATGCCATGGTACAGACGTGGCCGAGGCTTCGTCTGTACGCTTTTCCCCCGATCGCTCTGCTCCCGGGAGTTCTGGAAAGAGTGCGCCGGTACGGAGTACGGCTGCTGCTAGTAGCCCCGTACTGGCCGGCCCGAGTATGGTTCTCGGATATAATCGCCCTCCTCGACGGCTCTCCATGGGAGATTCCTGTCAGGAGCGACCTTCTTTCTCAGGCTGGGGGCGCAATATGCCACCCCCACCCAGAGAAGTGGAAGTTATGGGTGTGGCCCCTGAGGGGGCACAACTCATAGAAGCTGGTCTCTCAACCGAGGTTGTTGAGACCATCCTTCAATCCAGAGCTCCCTCTACGAGGAAACTTTATGGCCTAAAGTGGAACCTGTTTGCGTCATGGTGTCATGAACGCCGCTTAGACCCAGTCCACTGCCCGGTTGGTACAGTGCTGGAGTTCCTGCAAACTCGTTTGTCCGCTGGGTTAGCTCACTCCACCTTGAAGGTGTACGTGGCGGCTATATCGGCTTACCACGCCCTTCATGGCGGCCTTTCAGTGGGCAAGAACCCCCTGGTCTCACGTTTCCTCCGCGGTGCACTCAGGCTGAGGCCTCGTGCAAGACCGAAAGTCCCTACATGGGACTTAGCTGTGGTGTTGGAGGCGCTGTGTAAGCCTCCCTTCGAGCCTCTGGAGGAGGCCTCAGATCGGATGCTTACCCTAAAGACAGCACTGCTGCTGGCGCTAACGTCTCTCAAGAGAGTCGGGGACCTGCAGGCCCTTTCAGTGGCCCCTTCTTACATTGACTTTGCCCCAGGGTTGGCCAAAGCATTCCTTTACCCACGAGCTGGGTACGTACCCAAGGTCCCATCAGCGACACCACAGCCAATAACGCTCCAAGCGTCTTACCCTCCTCCATTCGTGGAGCACGACCAGAGGAAGTATAACTTAATGTGTCCAGTAAGAGCACTGGACACTTATGTCCACAGAGCTGCCCTGTGGCGCAAATCAGAGCAACTTTTGCTCTGTTACGGCCCCCCTAAGAGGGGGTGCCCGGCTTCCAAGCCTACTATCAGTAAGTGGATCATTGATGCCATCTCTACTGCCTACGAGTCCTCTGGTCTCCCATCCCCGATGGGAGTCAAGGCTCACTCAACTAGAGGCATTGCAGCCTCTAAAGCTCTGATGGCAGGTGTCCCGATCCAGGACATCTGCAGTGCGGCGGGTTGGTCCTCACCTCTAACGTTCGTCAGATTCTACGAACTAGACCTCAGAGTCACTCCTGGCTCAGTCGTCCTTCAGCCCTAGCATTGCTAGGCCTAGAGGTGCTTAGGCGCTTTCCTCTATGGAGGAAAAGGATTTCTACCCTCTCGACCTGGCAGTCCTCCAGGCGAGAGGTGTGATATCCTGCCTCGCGTGCCCGAGGGCCGAGGCCTGTGTTCCTCTTGTCTGGTGGTTGATCACAGACAGAGATGTTTTCTAGTGTCCTGGCGGTCCACCAGGCACTTCTTGTGTCCCTCTTGTTCTGGCCGTAGCGCAGACAAAGGACTACCACTTCTCCTCGTGTGCCCGAGGGCCGAGGAGCCTTTCTCCCCCTGCACTGGTCTTGTGACAGGCAGCGGTTGAGAACCCTAGCCTCGTGTGCCTGAGGGCCGAGGCTCATTTATCCCTCTTGTCTGGTGGTGGATCACAGACAGAGATGTATTCCAGTGTCCTGGCACGTTCACCAGGCACTTCTTGTGTCCCTCTTGTTCTGGCCGTAGCGCAGACAAAGGACTACCATTTCTCCTCGTGTGCCCAAGGGCCGAGGAGCCTTTCTCCCCCTGCACTGGTCTTGTGACAGGCAGCGGTTGAGAACCCTAGCCTCGTGTGCCTGAGGGCCGAGGCTCATTTATCCCTCTTGTCTGGTGGTGGATCACAGACAGAGATGTATTCCAGTGTCCTGGCACGTTCACCAGGCACTTCTTGTGTCCCTCTTGTTCTGGCCGTAGCGCAGACAAAGGACTACCATTTCTCCTCGTGTGCCTGAGGGCCGAGGCTCATTTATCCCTCTTGTCTGGTGGTTGATCACAGACAGAGATGCATTATCACTCGCGTCCTGGCAAGATCACCAGGCGGAGTTTCCATAGTGTCTCATCAGGTAAGTATTACCAGACACTGGATTATGCTAACCTCGTGTGCCCGAGGGCCGAGGTACATTCTCTCCCTCTTGTCTGGTGGGCTCCACAGACAGAGATGTATTATCACTCATGTCCTGGCAAGTTTCCCAGGCTGAAGTGTACCAAGACACAACTTTTCCACCCTTGGCCTAGCAGACAAAAACTGGGCAGGGCCTTGGAAATTATGGGGGCGTTGATACCTCGTTCCCCAAAGTGTCTCAGGACGCAGTGTAGAGTTCCCGGAAGGGAACGTCTCAGGTTACGTATGTAACCCTGGTTCCCTGAGGGAACGAGACACTGCGTCTCGGACCATAATTCCCGCATCCCTGCTGCGCTCGCTTCATTCCTATAAGCCGACGCCAGCTTCAAACGCACGTGCTTATATACTTCCTGGTCGATGACGTCACCGCGCCTGTGACGTCACTCCCGTTTCTCATTGGACGTTGGACATGACTCAGAGTGCGGCCCGCCAATGGCGTTCCCCAAAGTGTCTCAGGACGCAGTGTCTCGTTCCCTCAGGGAACCAGGGTTACATACGTAACCTGAGACGTTTTCACTAGTGTTTGTATAAGGTTTTCAATAATGCATATAAATTAATTTCACTAAGGTTTATCAATGTTTTCACTAGTGTTTGTAAGAGGTTTTCAGTAATGCATGAATGAATTTCACTATGGTTTATCAAGGTTTTTCGTTTCACTAGTGTTTGTAAGAGGCCTTTCAATAATTATGGCCTATACGGCCCCTCATACACTAATGCTGCGTTCCAGGCAGGTTTTTGAGCTCGTAAATCACGTCTTCAAACCACGACTCAGGGCTTTGTAGCGTTCCAGGCAAGTCACGCCAAGCATTTATTATCTTTATATTATTAATAATTTGATTGCAATGTTATATTGTCCTAAACTCTATTTTTCCACCGTGTGCCACTTGCATAAACACCGCACCCACAGAGGCTTTATTGTTTCGTGGGCTATGTCACGTCAGAACTCAAAACTGGGAGTACGTCGATCTAGTACGAGTTCACGGGTGGGAATTCACGGGTTTGACTGCCTTTCCAGTGCACTTTCACGGGTAGAAGTTTGGAAAAACACGGGTAACGGGTTGCCTGGAACGCGGCATAACGCTCTCAGTTGGTCGCACGTGCATGTTTTGGTTTCATTTTTATTTTTATTTTTATTTTTTGCTACAACATGGGATTAATCAATGCTCATTGCTGATAAATAGTTTGTCTGTTATCATAATTTATAGTTTTATGAAAACGTATTTGACATTCAAGCCGTTCTTTTTCATTAGTATTATTTGTGATTTTAATTTTGTGAACGGGATTTAAGCTATTGGAATGTCTTAGGATGCTTTTCACTTTTACTTTCGAATTCATGATCTTGGTTTTGCTTACATATATAGGCTACATCTATCAATTTTAAGATTAAAACAAATTCTTAAAAGATGGATTTGTTATTTTTAATTAAACAGCATAACAACGATAAAATAAAACTAGCTTACATAGCATTTATTAACAAAAACTAATACGATGAGGAATGGACTCCATCGCATGCTGTTATATGCCGTTATAAACACTGAGCAATCAAATTAATTATTAAAAAATAAGTAAAAGAAAGCCTCCAAAGCGTAATGTGAGGTAAACGGCAAAGATAACAGGGTTTTCAAAATGAAAACAAACAAAAAAAGTAAAACTAAACTGGCTTTCGGTGACTGTGCTTGCGTGTGTTTTTTGGAGCAGCACAGCATGCACTCGCACAAATGCGACCACGGCAAATTTTAACTCACACATTCTAAAATATTTGTTGCAAATGTCCAGAGCCACTTCTAGCTTTTGTAAAATTAAAACCGAAACATCCAAAAGTCTATAAGGAAGATGAACTGACAGCGTCGCATGTGGACCTAATGATGTGTGTCATTACTCGATCTATTTACTATAACATGTAAAACGGGAACATGAAAGGATTATTCTAAAAGCAACTCATGTAAACAGCTTAATCATATTATTGTTTTATTCAGAATAAGATCATTAATTAGATTACTGGTGTCCATGTAAACGTAGTCATTGTTTTCTTTGAGTAAGAGGCCTGCAACTTTTTGAGACTCTAACACTCAATAGAAAGCTACCTTACAATCATTTGGTTGAAAATGTTGCATGGTGTTTAAGGTTGGTCTTTTTTTGCATTGGGCAGGGCTGTTTTTCAGACTGATATGGAAGAAAATGTGTAAAGTTAACTTTTTAAATGCACTACTTGCCCTTGTGAAGAAGTACACTTTAGCATGTTTAAAAATTTATTATTACAGAAATAATGAACTTTAAAACAATATATGCAAATGAATAAGTGTGAACTAAATGTAATGTTTGAGACACTTAATTGCATGTAAATGGCAATTAAAATTAATTTTATTTACCAAGGATGCTTTAAATTGATTAAAAGTGATGATAAAGACAGTTATAATGTTACAAAATGATATTTTCTATTCATCAAAGAAACCTGAAAAAAATCTACTCAGCTGTTTTCAACAAAATAATAATAATAAATGTTTTTGGAGCAGCAAATCAGAATATTAAAATGATTTCTTAAGGATTGCGTGACTGAAAAAATTATGATTGATGAAATTCAACTTTGAAATTGGAATAAATTACATTTTAAAATATATTCAGATAAAAGAAAAAAATGTTACTGTTTTTCTGTACTTTGGATCAAATAAATACAGTCTTGGTGAGCAAAAGAGACTTCTTAATGTTCAAAAAATTTTGACTGGTAGTATATGTAATTTTATAATTCTATTGTATTTTAAATATAGTTAAAGTGTACTGACAAGCATTCATGTACACTAAAACATTTTAATGTCATTTCTAATTAAAATTGCATGTCATGAATTTAAATGTACCTGTAATTACACATTTGTAGTGATGAATTTGCAATTCACTGCATTTAAAATATATTAATCTTACATGTAATATATTATAAAAATATACTTTACATATGCTTTAGTATGTTAGTCAGCTACTTGTTTAAAGTACAAGAAAAGATAATTAAATCAATGATTTAAAATGTACTTTAAAGTAAAACTTTTAATTTGCCATTATTACTTTTTAAAAGTGTACTTAAGTGTGTTAAGGAACACGGCCATGAATGTATTAAATATCAAATAGCTTATATTCCCTTCAAGTAAGCTTAAGTGGTCTTTTATTTCATCAATATTATATCATTGTTTTTAAAATAATGCTTTTAAGATTATTTTTAGAGTTAATTATTTAAGACTTAAGAATTCACTACAAGTGCACACTGTGGCAGTAACTGTGTAGAAAGCATTATTTTTACTATTTTTAATCAAAGTGCATCCACTGGCTAGACTGTTATCTGTTTTCTAGAAGAAACACATTAGATACATTTATATTATTTTTCCACTGATCTTTCTTTGTGTCTCTTAGCTGTTCAGAATGAGCGTGACCGTATCAGCTGCCGTAGAGAAGGTCAAGGCATTGGGACTCTCACCATTGATGTGCTGATGCAGGCAGAGGCTTGCACTCATCAGGTGAGCTTACTTTCAAAACATCAATACACTTTAAGAGTAAACATTACAGTGAGACAATCATTAGTGGGCATTTGACCTCAGAATGGTTTAAACTGGTTTAACCCTCATGTTATGTTCAGGTCATTTTGACCCAGAGAGGGTTATCTTTTAACAAAAATGCTATTTGGAGCAGTGGAATAAAAAACATACTAACTTTGTTCACACAGGGTATGACCAGTTTAAAGGGATAGTTCACCCAAAAATTAAAATTTGATGTGTATCTGCTTATCCCCAGGGCATCCAAGATGTAGGTGACTTTGTTTCCTCAGCAGAACACAAACAGAGATTTTTAACGAAAACCGGTGCAGTCTGCCAGCCAAATAATAGAGGTGGATGGGCACCAAACCTTTAAAAGTAAACAAAAACATGCACAGACAAATTACACCCTGCGACTCGTGACGATACATTGATGTCCTAAGACACGAAACGATCGGTTTTTGCAAGAAACTGAACAGTATTTATATCATTTTTTACCTTTGATACACAGCCACGTCCATCTGTCATGAGCACTATGAACTATCCCTTTAATAAATACAGTATTCAACATTTGAAGTGGGTCAGAAAAGTTAATCAAAGTTGTCCTAAGACAACAACAAAAAAAGTTTTTGATCCACTTCAAATGTTGACTGCTATAGATAAATAAATCATTTTTGTACTTTTTGGGACAGGTTTTGCATTGGTCATAGACCTCAATGATCTGAACTTATCCCTGTTGAAAGAAGCACCATATGCTGATTAGGTATGTTCTGAAGCATGATAGCTGGTTTAAGCTGGTCCTGAGCTGGTCCTAAGTTGCTTAGGGCCAGTAGATGATGAAGGCACAATATGTAAGTTTTTGCAGCTAGAGGGCGCATATTCAAAACAAACAGAGAAACAAAGGCGTAGTTTGATGACACCGTAATTGAGTCTGGAATCATGGGAGTTGTTGTCTTCATCCCCACAGTCGATGCAATCTGTCAGGACTCATGTCCATGGATGAACTAATGTATTAAAGACTTAGATTAAGGTCACTGTAGTATGAAGCAGGGTGGGGCTGAAAGTCGTGAAAGCAAAATGAGAATGCTAGAGCATTTTTTCACTTAGCAAACTATAGCAAACCAGTTCTAAAGACAAACACAAAACCTATGGTAATTGAAAGAAAACAAGTTAAAAAGATCTAGATCTAGGATAACTACAAAGTTACAGGCAGGTGAGTTTGATCAAGGTTGAAGCTAAACTCTGCAGGAAAATGGATCTTGTGGGACAGAGTTGAGAACCCCTGATGTAGTATAGCACTGCACAAGAGTTAAAATAAAACAAGCATGAAAATAAGATGAAACAATTGAAAATCAAGATTTCTTTATTTTAATTCACCCTTCAACAACTGTTTTTGAAGAACCTTACAGTTTTTGATATTACATCAAAAAGGATCAGAACCACATCTTTGCCTCATATATTTTGCTTCTTGAGCACATTATAAAAATATTTTCAGGCTGGTCCGATGTTAGCTTCAGCTTGTTGTTACTTCACAACGAGGCACAAAGTCACTTTCCAGAACCTTCACCCTCTCTGCTTCTCTCTGGTGAAATTAGCTGCCAACCTCTATTTGAACATCTGAAACCAACACAACATTTTAAAGAAGCAGCTGGAAACACACCTTACCACTCTACAACTTTAAAACAATGCACTTAAAAAACAAAGCATAGAAAATGCCATTGTATACTGCAAACCCTGTTAAAAAAATGGAAAACACGAAGTAACATCATCGACGGACAAAGGAGAGTGAGCAGACACAGACTTATATACACAGCAAACAAGGCGTGGTTATAAACAAGATAACAGGATAACGAGGGGGAAATACAAATATGGGCAAGACTAAACCAACTAATGCAAAACCAAAAGGGGGAGACAAAGACTAAACCATTAGAATGGGAAACATGGGGGGGGGGGGGTTGGGGAGAGAATAGACAAGAATCCTGACAATATGCTGGTTAGGTTTTGAAGCATGGCAGCTGGTTATGAACTGGTTTAAGATGGTCATTTGCTGGTCCTAAGCAACTAGTTCCTGCTCAAGACCAGCTCAGGACCAACTAAGGACCAGCTCAATTTAGCTCCTGTACCAGCATATGCCGTTTTTTTTTTTTTTTCCAACAGGAATGGACCTTGATTTTTGAGTGAACATTGACAAAATTATCGACTCATAAATATTTTTTCACTCAAAAACTATGACAAATCAGAAAAATGCTAAACCTGTGGTATTTGAAAGAAAACAAGTTAAAAACATCTAATGCAAGTCTTGGTTATAATGTACTGTAGTAATGAGAGATTTACATGCTGGTCATTTCTGACCAGAGAACAAATTAGATTACCCATGCACAAAGGTTAAAATAAGAAAAAAAAACAAGCAAGAAAACAAGATGAAACCATTTTAATTCATACTTCAACAGCTGATAACAAGAGTGGAGCC
This sequence comes from Garra rufa, assembly GCF_049309525.1. Classification (NCBI taxonomy): domain Eukaryota; kingdom Metazoa; phylum Chordata; class Actinopteri; order Cypriniformes; family Cyprinidae; genus Garra; species Garra rufa. Next base: position 7,184,246 of record NC_133363.1, on the reverse strand, counting down.
TTACAGTCTTGGATATTACATCAAAAAGGATCTGAACCATCACTTTGCCTCATATCTCTAGTTTCAGCTTCAACTTCTTGTTTCTTCACAATGAGGCACAATGTCCCTTTCCAAAACCTTCACACTCTCTGCTCCTCTCTGGTGGAATGAGCTGTCAACCTCCATTTGAACTACTGAAACCATCACAACTTTCAAGAAGCAACTGAAAACACACCTTGACCACTCCACAACCTTAAAACAATGCACTTGCAAAACAAAACAGAAAATCCTCTTCATTCTCTTATCTTCTGAATTTCTCCTCTGCTCTACACTCTATAAATAAAGGTTCCACAAGGGTGATTTTGCAATGATGCCATAGAAGAACCATTTCAGTGAACAGTTCCTAAAAGAACCATTTTGAAGAACATTTTAAAAAGAACCTTTTTTGACAATAAAGAACCTTTTCTGCATTTGAGAGGTTCGATGGATGTTCAAGGTTCTGCACAGAACCATTGATGCCAATAAATAAACTTTATTTTTAAGAGTGTAGCTTGTCTCCAAATCTAGCTTTCTAATAAACGTGCCATTGCATACTGCAAATACATTCGCTCTTAGACAAATTGCTTATGCTCCTCTATTGTAAGTCACTTTGAATAAAGGCATCTGGTAAATGCATAAATGCAAATGTAACTAAACTACTTAAAACCCCTCCCAGAATCCCATGAGGGACATCAACACCAAGAAGATAGCCGGCGTGGGAGATGTGTGTGAATCCATGAAACAGCAGCTCCTGCTCCTAGTGGAATGGGCCAAGCGTATCCCTGAATTCTGTGAGCTCTCAGTGGATGACAGGGTAGGCCTATTCCTGACCATGTTTGTTTGATCATGGGCTGTCACTTCCTGTCGGTGACAGGCACTGAGTGTGTTATGTGTTGATGTGTGTGTACAGGTGGCACTGTTAAGAGCTCACTCCGCTGAGCACCTCATCTTAGGGGTGGCACGACGTTCGCTGCCCTACAATGACATCATCCTGCTGGGTGAGCGAGTGACTGGATTGGGCTTACTTGAAAATGGGCCATTCCAGTTTTACACTACAGTGAGGGAAAAATGATTTGATCCCCTGCTGATTTTGTATGTTTACCCACTGACAAAGGAATGATCGGACTATAATTTAAATGGTAGGTTTATTTGAACAGTGAGAGACAGAATAGCATCAAAAAATCTGGAAACATACATCAACAACAGTTCTAAACCCCTTCACAAAACATGACTTCAACCTTCAACCTTCAGCTCCCTTTACAGATTTTCTATGGCATTAAGGTCTGGAGACTGGCTAGGCCGCTCCAGAACCTTAATGTGCTTTTTCTTGAGCCACTCCTTTGTTGCCTTGGCCGTGTGTTTTGGGTCACACCCATCCACAACCCATTTTCAATGCCCTGGCCTTGATGGTACATGGCCCTGTCCATTGTCCCTTTGATGCGGTGTAGTTGTCCTGTCCCCTTAGCAGAAACACACCCCGATAATGTTTCCACTTCCATGTTTGACAGTGGGGATGGTGTTCTTGGGGTCATAGGCAGCATTCCTCCTTCTTCAAACACAGTGAATTGAGTTGATGCCAAAGAGCTCAATTTTGGTCTCAACTGACTACAACACTTTCAACCAGTTTTCCTCTGAATCATTCAGATGTTCATTGGCAAACTTCAGACGGGCCTGTACATATGCTTTCTTTAGCAGGGGGACCTTGCGGGCACTGCAGGATATCAGTTCTTCACGGCGTAGTGTGTTACCAATTGTTTTCTTGGTGACTATGGTCCCAGCTGCCTTGAGATCATTGAGAAGATCCTCCTGTGTAGTTCTGGATTGATTCCTCACAGTTCTCATGATCATTGAAACTCCACGAGGTGAGATTTTGCATGGAGACCCAGAACGAAGGAGATTGACAGTTGTTTTGTCTTTCTTCCATTTGCGAATAATCTTGTCCCTGACATCCTTGGACAGCTGATTGGTCTTCCCCATGGTGGAGAGTTTGGAATCTGATTGATTGATTGCTTCTGTGGAAAGGTTTCTTTTATACAGGTAACAAACTGAGATTAGGAGCACTTCCTTTAAGAGAGTGCTCCTAATCTCAGCTCAATACCTGTATAAAAGACACAGGGGAACAAAAATCTTGCCGATTGATAGGGGATCAAATAGTTATTTCACTCATTAAAATGCAAATCAATTTATAACTTTTTGGAAAGGCTTTTTGTCTGGATCTTTTGCTGTTATTCTGTCTCTCACTGTTTAAATAAACCTACCATTAAAATGATAGACTGATCATTTCTTTGTCAGTGGGCAAATGTACAAAAAATGCAGGGGATCAAATAATTTTTTTCCTCACTGTATTGTATATATTGGATAAAATATTGAAATGCATGAATTTGCTATTTACTTACTGTATGACTTAAAAGTGACAACAATAATGTGAGCATCATTTGTCATTATAATGTGTTTTTACAGGAAACGATTTCATCATTCCTGTTCGAGGCACCGAGCAGGAGATGTCCAAAGTAGCGACTCGTATCCTGGAAGAGCTGGTGAGGCCTCTGAAAGAGCTGAACATCACAGACACTGAATTTGTCTGTCTCAAAACCATCGTCTTCTTTGCCCCAGGTTAGTCAGGGATCATCGCTGTGTTCCCAGTCAAACTCTCTGTCTGTACCAGGAGTGTCTGCACTTGTTCCTGGCACTCTTTGGTTGTACTGTCTTCTTTGGTTTCTTGATGTTTTATGGGGATCTATTAATATCTGGGACGTGCTGGCGTGGATTGTTGAGTTCTAGACTTTCCTACCTGTTGGCCTGGAGGTCTGATTATAAGAGTGGAGCCAGGTTGGTCAGTAGCCTAAGATTGGCTTTGTTTAATTTACTTTGGTTTCAGCAGAGGTTGCCATTTTTGTCCCTGTGTGCTATATATACTATATACTGTATATTCAAAAATCTTGTTTAATATATTTATTTGGGTTAATATACAGTCAAACCAAAATTTATTTAGACACCTTCAAAATTTCTCACATTATCACAGTTTATACACTATAGTTTAGAAAATGGTAATAAAATATTACAAGAACTCAAGAGTTAAACAGTGTCAGAACAAAAATTACAAAGAAATAAAAAATTTGAAGTACAAAAATCTTGAATACTATTTTCTTCTAAAACTCTTCAGTTTTACTGACATTTTTTTTCTAATGGATTGGACAAATTCAGAACTAATAATCTGAAATTGCTGCTTATATAAATATTTTCACTGATAGACATGCACATGCAAAGCCATCTCTTAGTGGACTTTGTTTTCCAACATGTCATTGAACCCGCTGTGTGTTTCAGACTGTCCTGGCCTGCAGTGCTCTCAGGCAGTGCGCCGACTGCGATTCCAGGCCCAGGTGCTGCTGGATGAGGCCACGAGCGAGCAGCGAGGCCGGTTTGGGGAGCTGTTGTTGTTGCTGACCACACTCCAGAGTGTGGCCTGGCAGATGGTGGAGCAGCTGCAGCTAATGCGTCTCCTGGGCAAAGCCAATGTGGACAGCCTGCTGATGGAGATGCTCCTGGGAGAAGAAGCAAGCAGAGGATCTGAAGCACTGCCAGCCTCAGGTATAAAACCAATGTGGAAAAATCCCAAATGAGATCTCAATTATTTCTCCTAGTGAGCCGTGAGATTAAATTGAGAGCAAAATAAGACATTGCTGAAGTCTTCTCCTTACAAAATCTTACATGCGTCTTTATTAAAAAAGATCTCATCAATGTCACAGACTCTAGTCAGATTGCCAACATATCAAAGTCTGCAATTCAATATCAAGGATCTCTTTTAAAAAAAGTCAGAAATTGTCTGTCCTTTATGTTTATTTCTCTCAAGGAAGTTTAGGAGGAACATCTGATACAAAATTCAATTCAAATTGTTATTCTGAACCTTAAAATGTTCCTATGGTTTGCCATATACTGCTGATTTAGGATCAGTTTAGAAAATGGTAATAAAATATGACAAGAACTCAAGAGTTAAACTGTTTCAGAACAAATTCATCTTGATAATCACAAATGAATTACAGTCAAACCAAAATTCATTCAGACACCTTCAAAATTTCTCACATTATCACAGTTTATTCACAATAGTTTAGAAAATGGTAATAAAATATGACAAGAACTCAAGAGTTAAACTGTGTCAGAACAATTTCATCTTGATGTCAGATAACTTTGATAGAAAGGTATGTAACAAAACATGTCGGGTCTAAGTGTAAAATCAAAGCAAGCAGAGAATCTGAAGCACTGCCAGCCTCAGGTATAAAACCAATGTGGACAAATCACAAATGAGATCTCAGTTATTTCTCCTAGTGAGCCATGAGATTATATTATATAGAATAGACATTGCAAAAATAGACATTGCTGAAGTCTTGAGCTTTCCAGAGTTTTCTCCTTACATGTGTCTTTATTAAAAAAGACCTCAACAATGTCACAGACTCTGATCAGATTGCCAAGATATCAGAGTCTGCAATTCAATATCAAGGATCTCTTTAAAAAAATCTGAAACTGTCTCTTCTTTATGTTTATTTCTCTCAAGGAATTTTAGAAGGAACACCTGAGACAAAATTCAGTCAAAAGTCTAAGAAAGCTGCAAATTCAATAAACTCTTCTGAACTTTAAAATGTTCCTCTGGGTTCCCAAATACTGCTGATTTAGGATCAGTTTATAAACTCTTGGATTTAGGTGAGCAGTGCTGGTCTGGAGACATCATGGAGAGTTAATGTAGACTTTCTCCAGCATAAACTTTAGTGAACTCCGAGCTGGTTAAGATTCCATAGGAGATCTCGGTCCGGAGTCCATCTGTCTCAGTCTAAGCTCTCGGGCTTAAGATAAGGCCCACCATTAGTTCTCTGAGGGAGTGGAGGCTCTTTCTGACTTACCTGCAGTTAAAGTATGAACAGGTTGGAAATGGAATAATGGAGTAACTTTTTTTGCCTTTCTGTAGAGTCAAATCCTGAGCCACTTATATTCACCACAGCTGCAGAGTCTGTCCTCTCCAGAGGAATACTGACAGCGCATATCCCAATGACTAACTTCACATCCGTGATCCTTCCTGTGCCCCCCTGTGAGTATCGCAAGCACAAGTAGTAGAGCTGTCAATCCTATAGAGTTTAAAGGAATAGTTCACCCAAAAAAACAGCATTCTGTGTTGCACCAAACCTGTAGGACTTTTTGTACCTCTTTTCCATATGATGAGGAGCTTCTCCCAAACAGTCAAATTAAACACCACATGATTTCTTTTACCACAGATAAAACAAAAGATTACTGGAGTACATTTTACAAGAAAATGCTATTTCAGTCTTTCTACTTTAAAATTGCATGTTTAATTTTATGTTTCTTGCAGAGTATTTGTAATTGTTTAATAAATTCACTAGCCATTTCTAAGTGAAATTTGTTATAAAGTGAATACTAGACTGAAAAATTTGATATACTACCAATATACTGTTTTCTGCATTGGTTTTTCACAGGTGTTTTACCTATATTTTGAATTATGTATTGCACTGCATTGTGTTTTAGGGTTAAAGGAAATGTCTGTAAAGGTTCTGGCAAATAATTACTAGTACCTTGTCCATTTTCTACGGATGCTTTTCTTATAGTGCATAAAAATAGCCTAAGTATAAGGAAGTAAAAGTATAAGGAATCTGTATATATAATATATATATATACAGCAAAATGTTAATTATTTTACAAAAATAAGAGAGATAATAGACTATTTTTATTTAGCACTGACTTTGAATGAATATTTGAATATTTCACATAAAAGATGTTTCCATATAGTCCACAAGAGGAAAAATAGTTGAATTTATAAAAATGACTCTGTTCAAAAGTTTGAACACTTGATTCTTAATATTGTGGGGGTTTTTTTTGTTTGTTTGTTTGTTTGTTTGTTTACTTAGTGATAGTTGTTCATTAGTCTTTTGTTTTGGCTGAACAGGTAAACTGCCCGCTGCTTTTCAGAAAAAATAATTTCAGGTCCCATAAATTCTTAGATTTTTTTAGCATTTTTGTGTATTTGAACCCTTTCTAACAATGGCCGTATGATTTTGAGATCCATCTTTTGGCACTGAGGACAACTGAGGGACTCATATGCAACTATTACAGAAGGTTCAAACACTCACTGATGCTTCAGATGGAAAAATGATCTAAACATTAAGAACACAATGAAGCTGTGTACATTTTTTTTATTTTGCCTAAATATCATATTTTTTCATTTAGGTACTAGCCTTTAGAAGCTACAGAAGATACTTGCATGTTTCCCAAAAGACAAAATAAGTTAAATTTACCCTGATCTTCATATTCAAAAGTTTTTACCCCCAGCTTTTAATGCATGGTTTTTCCTTCTGGAGCACCTACTGTAATAGCTGCGTATGAGTCTCTCAGTTGTCCTCAGTGTGAAAAGATGGATCTCAAAGTCATATAGTCATGGCTAGAAAGGGTTCAAATACACAACAATGCTGAATTTGTGGTACCTGAAGTTTCTTCTGAAGAACAGCAGGAAATTTAACAGTTCAGGGCAAACAAAGGACTCATAAACAGCCACCACAAAAAAAAAAAAAAAACACACACACGCTGTGGATCATTCAGGTAACAACACAGTATTAGGAATCAAGTGTACGTAAACTTTTGAACAGGGTAATTTTTATAAATTCTATTTCTATAAAACTATACAGTACAGACCAAAAGTTTGGACACACCTTCTCATTCAGGTGTGTCCAAACTTTTGGTCTGTACTGTAGATATGAATTCAACTGAAAAAACTTCTGAAAAAAAATCTTTCAGGTGGTCAAATAGCAAATAGCAAATAGTGGAGCTCTGCAGCCACCTACTGGTAAAAGTTATTTGTAGTTTTTTTTTTTTTTTTACTTTTAAAACTGGATTTTCCAAAAGATGGGCAAAAATCTTACACTAAACCATGTGAAATTATCCATGTTATCCCCATGAATTAAAGTTAGAAATGTGGGTCTTTTATAAAGTGAATTTTACATAAAAAGCAGTTTTTGTATAAAAACCCATTTAAAAAATATTTATTTATTAATTTATATATATTTAAAAAATATCACTAACCCACTGAAAACTGCACAAATGTAGAGTAAAATCTTTAATAAACAGAAAAATATACAGTACAGACCAAAAGTTTGGACACACCTTCTCATTCATTTGAATGTGAAGGTGTGTCCAAACTTTTGGTCTGTACTGTATGTAAACATAATTTATGTGAAATATCTTATATTCAGGTCAGTACTACTAAAAAAATAACATGCATTTTTTTATGATCCCTGCTATTTTGATAAAATAATTAACATATAGCAGATTCTGCAAGGTGTATGTAAACTTTTAACTTCAACTCTAAGTTATGGAATTTTGATTCATAGGCACATACTCTGTCTTCTTGTATTTTTTATTCAACTTTATTTGCATGATTTTAATTTATAAGGTAATTTAAACTTTTTATCTCACAATTCTGATTTTTTCTTGAAATCCTGAGTTTAGATGTTGCAATTCTGTTTATTTTGTTTCCGCAACAGAATTAAAAAAAAAGGTAGTTGCAACTTTTTTCTCAGAATTGAGTATATATCTGACAATTTTGATGCAGAATTGTAAGAAAAAAGTCAAATTTGTGAAAGATCAGTTGTGAGGAAAAAAAGTCTGAATTGTGAGATAAAAGGTCATTTTAGATGGCCTTAACTACTATGTACTTACATTACAATGCACTTATTGTGTAAATACATGTTTTTACATTGTACTTCTATTAAAAAAATACATGCATGTAATTGCTGTTGACTTATCCCTTACACCTTAACTCTTACATTTTTAAACCTACCCATACCACCAAATCTAACCTTACACGTATTCCACCTCAATAGCAAAGTGTTTTGCAATAAAATATGAAGACAATACTTACATTGTCCTTACTTTTGCTGTAAGTACATAGTAGATAAGGCCTACTAATATAAAGTGGGACTAGCATATTTCACACACAGTTTCAAAGCATCTTCAATTCAATGTTACTTCATTACTTACTGCATTTGCATTATCAATGCCACTTTTTTCATTCTGAACTTTTGAATGCAGCAGCTCTGTCTGAAGATCCCCTGCTACCCACACACACTGGGCCTGAGGTCTTCACACATGGACAAGCAGCAGACATGCCAAGAGAAATGTCCAACAGTCTCGCCATGCCCACTGTCCACACATGCCTTTAACCACATGTATAAAGGTCCTCAGTTAAACAGACATGAATAACTTTATATACTTTTGACCTCTGCTGATAAACACATAAAGCTGAGAACAAGGAGTTGTTATATTTTACATATATGAGTAATGCTTAATAATAGTGTTAAAATCTAACAGTGTTGAAATTTTAATGTGAGTGAAAAATTAACACAATAAAAAGCCTCCAAGCAGTATATAAATATTTTGTATGGAGATCACTGGTAAATGATTATCTAATTTATTGGATGGTGACATGGAAGGGCGCGTGCATAAACATTACAATTCAGCAACTCTCATGGGTTCATGGTTCAATCAGATACCAGATGTCAAACACATGAGGGTTGGTATGCCTTATGTAGAAAAAGGGCTGTCTGATTTTTTTATTATTATTGGGTTTTTTCCCCTTCCACTTCAATATACCATAGAGATTTTCTGTAGGCCTTAAATATCATTGTTTTGTTATAATATCATACAGTAGAAATGATTTTTGTTGTTGTAAATAAAAAGTAGATTTTACAAGAAAATACTATTTCTTTGTAATTATTAGTGTGAAAATTGTGTAAAAGAAAAAAATAGACCAACTTTTCAGTGTATCGTGTTTGTTTCTGTCACTCATTTATGTTTTGCAGTTTATGCTCATGTTAGATTATTATTTTAGTGATTTTTCAGGGCTCAGTTTATTAAATAATTTGGAAAATAATTTAGAATTCAATTTACATTTTTTAGAAGGGACCTCAGTCATGAAGATTGAAGCTATAGAATAAATTAGAGACCAATACATGTAGAAAAATGTTCACCAGAGGGCGCCAAATGCTTATTATTATCCGAGGTGAAGCTTTCCCATGTCAGGAAGAGCGCTTGTTATTCTTTCATTTGACTTATTTTTCCATTATTACACATAGAACAAGTCATAATAGAACAAACTGAAGAAAAATGATCCCATACGAACAAAACCTGTCATCGTTTACTCACCCTTGTGTCTTTCCAAAACTTCAAGTGGAACACAAAAGAAGATATTTTTAAGAATGTTGGTCCAAAAACATTGTTTGTTCACCAACATTCTTCAAAATATCTTCATTTGTGTTCCACACGTGTTAAAAAATAAATTTTTGTGTTTCAAAAAGAAATGCACAATGACACAAGGATGATTTTTTTTTTTTTTTTTGGGTGGACTGTCCCTTTGAGAGCCTCTCTCTTGATTTCTCTCCCCCTTGGTAGGTTAGAAACAAGTTAAAGTTACCAGCTGTGATGGTCAGGCGTTCAAGAGGGATAGTCTGACTCATCAGCAGGGGCTTAGTGGGCGGCTATACATCAATAAAGAGATGGAACAAGAAATATTTGCCCCCCCTGGCAACAGTAGCCACAACGAGAGAATCTGTCCAAATAACTAAGAACTACAGTTGTTAACACTTATTGAACAGAAATTATTTTTTTTGTCAAACCGGTGATTTCATAAACACACACACTTGCAAATCTAATCATAGCTAATGCATGAGTAATGCTTTAATTGTGCCAAGTTCAATGCAATTTTCCTCTCACCTGTGAAGACATGTCCCCAGCTAGTATAAAAACTGCCACCGTGTTACTATGGTATTGCCTTAGGCATTGTGAATTTGATGCATTTATGCAATAATGAACAGATAGGAATCATAACAGGATAACTCTTGAGTCCATAAATTACCAGAAAAATATTTTATCAGAGCAGTAAGTAGGTCACATATTTTGTGTTTTTGAAATCAAGTTCAGATTCCAATTCAAAGGACAATAATTCATTTCCTGTTTTTTCAAGAGCTCTTCAGAACTTGGCAAAAGGTCTACTTCTGAATGGCTGTAAAATAAAGTACTTGCAGTGGTGACGTATTTTTGTACCCCAATAGGACTTTTCCACTGGCTTTCGGATTATTTATAGTTCTTACATGTTTTTCTCATGATCTCATAATCTTTTCAAATTAAGAGACATTTGATGAATTCTGAAGGATAGATTCAATTGGCAGAAATAAAAAGCTTAACTTAAGTTGTAAACAAACTACAGTCACATGGTGACACATCACCATCACTAAACTTCTTTTATTTTTTATTCATAAACATTTTCCTTAAAAGTTACAATTAGTTAGAACAATGAAACCCCTAACAAGTTGACTCAACTTAACTGAGTTAACTCATTCCCTCAATTGAACTGAGTAATGGGTGTTCACTTGCTCTTTTATACTCTAATTAAATTGTTAATTTTATGCATACTTAGACTGTAGCTAATGTTAGTTATAGCCTCTTAATGAGAATCAAACCACTACATGATGATTATATCACCAAGTAAGGGATAATGTACAGGCTGCCTGTACATTATCCCGCTTATTACACGGCTACTTGCCACATAAGGAAGAAAACTGGACATGAATATGAATTTGAAATCTTTTATTGGCATATTTGTTTTAAATTAACATTTTTATCCTTCCGCGAAACGATATAGTACCACGTGACTAACATTCAAACTATGTACGTTAGAAAGACAATTTAAATAGATTAATGTCGAAATTTTCCATTGTTAATTGTGGTTGTCCAGTGTTTGTCACAAGATAGCGCCAAACGGTAATCTTTGTTGGCACGGAGGGATTTTAAACATACAAGTAGTACCGGCTATGCGTTATTACTTTGGAGCGGTGATTATGTAAGGGATAATCAACGGTTTGCCGTGCGTTAAAGGATTTTAAATGCACGACGTGGAGGCTAATAGTGCATTTTCGCTTCGCGTCGGGCGGTTATTAGCCTCCACGTCGTGCATTTAAAATCCTTTAACGCACGGCAAGCCGTTGATTATCCCGCTTATTCCATGGTTATAGACAAATTAAAACTAGGATTGATATTTGCAGCGCAAAATTTTACTGCATGAATAAAAAAGACGGTTATTTTCGTCAGTTATGACACGCAGCTCTAGCATTCTGGCCGCTTCAAATCAGACTCAGAGATTAAATAGTCCGGTAAAATCACATTTATTTGAATGAAATATAGCATTTGTTTCAGTAGATTATCGATCGACCAAGAGAGAGGGTGAAGGCAAGAGAGATGACAGTTGTGTGTGTGCGTAATGTTACCTGCCTGCATGCTGTGCATCTCTCTACAAACAACAATTCATTCAAAAACAGCAGTTTTACCACCCCGTTGCTGAGGAATATAATGTAGCGATCTAGTATCTATGCTATTTTAATAAGGATCGCAGGCAAACACTGACAAGAAGTTTATGTATGTGCGCAGCACAATGCGATCTCCGACCTCTCTCTCTCTCTCTCTCTCTCTCTCTCTCTCTCTCTCTCTCTCTCTGTGTTTGCGTGCATCAATTAAAGCAGCGCATTAATATAGAACGGTGATTAAACTGACTTGGAACTACCTGTGCATTAAACGGTTTTACTGCACACCTGCCAGCCAATCAGAATCCAGTATCCAGACATTCCATGGAATAATTGAAAAGAAAGAACCTGCAAATGTCTCAACTGACCAATCAGAATCAAGCATTCCAAAGAGCCGTGTAATAAAAATAAATAATGTGCCTCAGAAAACCAAAACTAAAGCAACCATAGGTCAAGAGCCTACACTCTTAAAAACAAAGGTGCTTCACAATGCAGAAGAACCTTTTTTGTCTAAATGGTTCCATAAAGAAACTTTAACATCTGAAGAACCTTTCTGTTTTTGTGATGAAAGACAGTTCTTCAGTTTATAAAAAGGTAAGAAAGAGATGGTTCTTTAAAGAACCTTTGACTGAATGTTTTTTTTTTGTGTGTGTAACCGAAAATGGTTCTTCTATGGCATCGCTTGAAGAACCTTTTAAAGCACCTTTATTTTTAAGAGTGTAATTAAAGAAGAAGTTCACTTCCAGAACAAAAATGTACAGATAATTTACTTACCCCCTTGTCATCCAAGATGTTCATGTCTTTCTTTCTTCATTCGTGAAGAAATTATGTTTTTTGAGGAAAACATTACGGAATTTTGTCTATATAGTGGACTTCTATGGTGCCCCGAGTTTGAACTTTCAAAATAATGCAGCTTCAAAGGGCTCTAAACGATCCCAGCTGAGGAAAAGGTGTCTTATTTAGCAAAATGATCAGTTATTTTCTCAGATAAATTACAATTTATATACGTTTTAACCTCAAATGCTCGTCTTTTTTGCTCTGCGTGTATTATGTGTATTCCAGAGAGGTAGGTAGGTCGAAAAACTCCCATCTCGTTTTCTCCTCCAACTTCTAAATCGCTCGAGAAATTGAGATGGGACTTTTTTCGATCTACCCTAACTATCATAAACAGGAATATACATATAAATTGTAAATTTTTCTTAGAAGATAACCAATCGTTTCACTAGATAAGACCCTTCTTTCTTCGGCTGGGATCATTTAGAGCCCTTTAAAGTTCCTTTTAAACTGCATTTTGGAAGTTCAAACTCGGGGGCACCATAGAAGTCCACTATATTGAGAGAAATCCTGAAATGTTTTCCTCAAAAAACATAATTTCTTTACGACTGAAGATAGACAGACCATCTTGGATGACAAGTGGGTGAGTAAATTATCTGTAAATTTTTGTTCTGGAAGTGAACTTCTCCTTTAAAGCAAACACCGATCTCTATCACGGTAACAACTTTTACTTTTCACTAAAACATTAACATCACAACCAGATCTTTTGTATGAAATGAAGTCAAACTGGTAAGTGAAAATTCTGAGATCTTGAGAGATCTTAAGTTTACATATTTTGTAGGTAAATAAGTTACACAAACTTTGCTTTATAGCCCCAAAACGTAAAAAAATATAAGTTATGTTTGGTCAAGATTACTTAAATATATAAGCAAAGACAGCATTTGGGTTTACAGTGAATAGTTAGCAAGAGTGTGATTAGATGAGTTTACCTGTTCAGTGTGATGATGTTTAACATCCCTGACAATATCTGTAGTCCCATTTAGACACTTGTTAGCAGCCACCTTTTTCCAGACTAATAAAAGCTTCTTTAAAAAATCACAAAGGGGTGTTTTATGTTTTATGTTGCAGAATAAAACGTGAAAGCGTCTCAAGCTTGTGTTCACCACAGACCTAATTTTAGGCAGTTTTGGGGAAAGTTTTAAATGAAAGATAAAAGAAAAGTATTGTGTTACTCCATAAAAAGTAACTAATTTTTAGCCTTAATATTTAGCCTTACTTTTGGCCACCTGAGCTAGGCTTGCTTTTTTGTTTTTAATAACAAAAACACCAAAAGCTATATTTTTGGCAACTGAAAAGACCCTTTTACACTACAAGTACAACTAATAAGCCTTAGGCTAAAGGAAGTGCCTCTGTCTCTGCACTAATTTCACTCAACATGGGGACAGGAGAGCTGTAAGTGAATAAATGGGAAAACAAAGTAACTTATTTAAAAAAGTTACTCAGATATTTAGTTGTACATTTTCAAGTAATACATTGCTTTACTAGTTACTTGAAAAAGTAATCTGATTACGTACCTTGCGTTACTTGTAATGCATTTCTCCCAACACTCATTGTAGCCATTTAACCAGAAAACGAATTCAAAAATCCATTGCCTTCAGGACCATGGAACTAAAAGTGCTAAAATGCAAACTCCTTTTCATGTTTTGGCCTGTCAAATCATTTATGACACACATTCTATCATCCACATTCTATCATTCTGCAGGTCTGTCATCGCTTTTACATACAACAGTGAAATAAAAAGTTTTTCTTCTTGTATTATAACAGTTCAGTTTGTGTTTTGCTAAGAATGAACCACAGGTTTCATTCAAGTAGATAGACACCTCTTTCTTTATGGTTGTACAGGGCTGTTGACTGGTGTTGAAAAGCCGTTCTACTTTCTCCAAGAAGTTTGGGAGCTCCGCTTATTTCCAGCTGGCTGCCTTTCACACCCCTTTCTCTGTGCTCTTCCCTGGGCTTTTCCATGCTGCTTCAGTCCTGTCTTTGCTGTCATCGGAAAACAGATTGAATAAACGACAAACCACACAGTCCGCATTAGCACAAACCGGGTCTTTCAGCATGCCGTCGCACTTACTGACCTGAAGTCTTGCTTCTTGAGACCCGTAAAAACCAGGTTTCTTCTTTTTCGGATGTTACTGTAATCATTGGCAGGGCCTGTGAGTTTCTGCTGGAAGGATAACTTGATTTCGCCACAACTTTTGGCAAGTCAGTGACATTATTTATTATTGTTGAGATTAATTTCATGTAGATTTCCAACATTCTCAGAAAAAAATGGCTCAAAAGCTGTCAATGGGGAATTTAGGTACAAATGTGTGTCTTTTGAAAAGCACCCTGTGACAGCTTTTGTACCTTTTTCTCTGAGAGTGAAAAGTAGAAGTACACTTTTAACACTGTGCATTTTTAAAGAGTAAAAAAGTATAATGTCAAATTAAGGGTTTTACTTTAAAGTACATTATAAATAATTATTCTGCAGTGTTTAAAGAAGTACACTTGTTTTGGTATTTACCACATTTAAAGTATTTGAATATAATGTATGTATGTATGCATTCGAAGTAACCTTTTTAAATGTATTAAATTGCAACTTTCTTACTATAAATATATAAATATACATATAAATATGTAAACACGCAAGTTCCAGAAATGACTTTAAAGTATATTTTAGTTTACCATGAATTCTTGTTGGTTTGGCAGTATAACCATATTTTACGACAATAAGACGATAAGTAATTATGAAATTACATATTAAGATAGGATCAAGTCCTACTTAAGTGGGACAATTTTAATCCTATTCAATATATATTACTAATATTTGCTAATATTTAAACTATAATGCATTTTTATTTAATTGCAATCTATTATAAGCTTAAATTTTAAATTCCATGCCAAAGGTGTAGCTTACAAAACAGCAGCAGTGCCTTAAAAAAATAAAATTATATAATACTGATTTTGATGGTGAAAATAAATCATAAATGAATAAATATATCATTAATAAATCAGTTGAATTTCAGGGAAATAGAGGAAGTTGACTAGACAGCCTTTTTTTCTTACAATGTTCCCAAACATTATTCCAAATACATAAACACGCTGTTCATACACACACAATTACACATACATTTCCAGTGAAGGAAAAATATATAATATACTGGTAATAAAGAATAGTCAGACATTAGTCAGAAGTTCAATACAGAGTTAAGTAAAGGGTGGATGGGTGACCGCAATAGTGGGAGTTGGAGTGGTTTCCCATTATACAGCATGTCATTTTGAGTGACTGGGGTGGGGTTAATTTTATTACCATAAACTAAAACTAAAAGCATAAAAAAAAACATTAAAAAAGTAAATTAAAGGAGCAGTTCACTTCCAGAACAAAAAATTACAGATAATGTACTCACCCCCTTGTCATCCAAGATGTTTGTGTCTTTCTTTCTTCAGTAGTAAAGAAATTATGTTTTTTGAGGAAAACATTTCAGGAACGTTCTCCATATAGTGGACTTCTATGGTGCCCCGGAGTTTGAACTTTCAAAATACAGTTTAAATGTAGCTTCAAAGGGCTCTAAACGATCCCAGCCAAGGAAGAATGATCAGTCATTTATTAAACAAAAGTACAATTTATATACTTTTTAACCTCAAATGCTCATCTTGTCTAGCTCTGCATGAACTGTATTCTGGTTCATGACAATTAGGGTAGGTCGAAAAACTCCAACTTCAACTTCAAAATCATCATACATTGCTGTTTTACCTTTTTTTGTAAAGGGCATTTGATCTTCTTTGCATGTTCACTTTGTAAACACTGGGTCGGTACTTCTGCAGCGATGACGATTTTGAAGTTGGAGGAGAAAACGAGATGGGAGTTTTTCAACATACCCTAACTGTTATGAACCGGAATACACAGAGTTCACGCAGAGCTAGACAAGATGATCATTTGAGGTTAAAAAGTATATACAGTATATATATATTTTTTAGAAAATGACCAATCGTTTCACTAGATAAGACCCTTATTCCTTGGCTGGGATCGTTTAGATCGTTTAGAGCGTTTAGGGCACTATATAAGTCCACTATATGGAGAGAAATCCTGAAATGTTTTCCTCAAAAAACATAATTTCTAAATTATGAAATTACTAATTACTAAAGAAAGAAAGACATGAACATCTTGGATGACAAGTACATTATCTGTACATTTTTGTTCTGGAAGTGAACTACTCTTTTAAAATGAAAATATAAACATAAAAACTAATTTCAAATATTAAAAACTATAATACTATATCAATGATATTAAAATAAAAATTGGACTTGCTTATGGTGTTGCTTATGTTTTGTCAATTTCCCATTAAAAAAACAACATTTTTGCTAGCTTTAGGGAAAATAAATAAAATGCTTCCTCATTCTGCTCCTGTAACAAAATTTTACAACTGTAGTCTGAATATATTAGCAGACTTAACATAAAATGTTCTGAAGTATTTCTAACAAACCCTGTGATTCGTTACCCAACATTCACTATGTATAAGCCAATTTCCATAAAATTGTCTTTTTGCATTTTCAACAGTAGGCAAAAGGGCACAAAGCAGCTGTAGATGTTTGGGAACACATCTCTTTTTTCAGCATTGGCAACAAGACTGATTATGATAAATCAAAATGATCAAACACAAACTGATCCATAGCCTATATAATCCAAATTCCCCCATTTGTCATGAAGTGAAGCCTGTGGAAAAGTTCAAACCTGCAGCTAAGCTGCATCCCTACTGCTATCCAGAACAGCTGTCATCCATATCTGAATTCAGTCCTGACTCTTGCATTACTGTACAGGTGTCTGTAGTTGGCTCATGACACAAAGATTGATAGTAGCTAAGCCACTGAGAGTACATCATTTTTGAGTGAATTTGGCCTCAAATTCATCACTTTTTTTTCACTGAAATGCAAGCAGCCTGTTGCAGAGTGGTTGGTGAGTGATCTGTATAGAGTGTTTTCATAATACGTCATCAATCAGCCATATTGGCGGCACTGAACGTAAACAATGCCACTGAACCACTCAAAAGAAAAAACACAAAAAGTATACTTCAAGTATATTTTTAAGTATACATTGTGTAGTAAGTTGTAACGCAGGACTCAGGGAAGCGTTGAAGATCCAAACGCTAGCTTTATTTAACAGATCGTAATCAAGACAGGCAGGGTCAAAACACCAGCAAACGGTAATATCCAGGGCAAGACAAAAGTGTAATCCAGAAAATACAGTCCAAAATCCAAGTGGGCAGTCCAAAAGTAACAAATAAAACAAAACAATGAAACAAGGCTAGGCTAGACTATGACTAACTAACAAAACAAAACATCCCCTGGCGCTCAAACAACAACAGTCCATGAGGGTGGGGGAACAGAGGCAAAACAGAGGGTGGGACGGTGGGCCAGGTCCATGCAAGGGAACAGGTTCAGAGTCAGGGCCTGGACCTTGGAGCAGAGGCAGACAGTGGAGCATTGGAGGACCTGGATCATGGAGCTGTGGCAGACAGTGGAAACTTGGAGGGCCTGGGCCGTGAAGCAGTGGCAGACAGTGGAACAATGGAGGACCTGGACCGTGGAGCAATAGCAGACCTGGATCATGAAGCAGAGGTGGGCCTGGACCGTGAAACAATGGCAGACTGTGGAGTAGTGGAAGCCATGGCGGGGCCGGCAGAGCAGGAAGCCTAGGCTGTGCAGGCAAAGCAGGAAGCCATGGCGGAGCAGGCAGAACAGGAGGCCATGGCATAGCAGGATCATTGGCAGTGGTTGAGCAGACAGTGTGTTCATAAGAGGATGGTACCCCCTTTTGAGGATTTGCAGCGGGAGCTGCCTCCTCAGGGGGTTCCGCCGTGGACGCCGCCTCCATAAGAGGCATTGGCGCAGCGGACACGTGGACAGACGAGGCCTCCGGAGCAGACTCGTGGACAGACTCAAGAACAGACGAGGGCTCTGGAGCAGACTTGTGGACAGATTCATGGACAGACGAGGCCTCTGGAATGCAGTGTGCAGCCCACACACTTAAAATGGCGATGGCCATCACAGGCAGTGCAGTGGTTAATGGGATGCCCACCGGGCTGGAAGGTGTGAGGCTTGGGAGCATCAGCTCTTCGTGGCTTGCTTGGCTTGGGAGTGTCGGCTCTATTAGTATGCCTGCTGCCCGCACTGACATTAGATGAGGGTCCATTACACTGGCAATCAAGACATGGTGTGGCTCTGGCAGATCAGACGAGACATGGCATGGCTCTGGCAGGTCAAACGAGACAAGGCGTGGCTCTGGACGCTTGGTTGAGACATGACTTGGCTCTGGACGCTCGGGCGAGATGTGACTTGGCTCTGGAATAACAGCAGCAACTTGGCTTGGCTCATGAAGATCTGCTGTAACTTGGCTTGGCTCATGAAGATCAATTGTGGCTTGGCTTGGCTCAGGGACAACAGCAGCAACTTGACTTGGCTCATGAAGATCTGCTGTAACTTGGCTTGGCTCATGGAAATCAGCTGTGGTTTGGCTTAACATAGATAACCCAGCTGTAACTTGACTTGATTCAGGAACAACAGCTGCGACTTGGCTTGACTCGTGGGGCACAGCTGTGACTTGCCTTGACTCATGGAGGACAGCTGTATCTTAGCTTGACTCGTGGAGAACAACAGCTGTATCTTGGCTTGACTCGTGGAGAACAACAGCTGTATCTTGGCTTGACTCGTGGAGAACAACAGCTGTATCTTGGCTTGACTCGTGGAGAACAACAGCTGTATCTTGGCTTGACTCGTGGAGGACAACAGCTGTATCTTGGCTTGACTCGTGGAGAACAACAGCTGTATCTTGGCTTGACTCATGGAGAACAGCTGTATCTTGGCTTGACTCATGGAGAACAACAGCTGTATTTTGACCTGACTCATGGAGAACAACAGCTGTATCTTGGCTTGACACATGGAGAACAACAGCTGTATCTTGGCTTGATTCATGAAGAACAGCTGTATCTTGTCTTGGCACAGATAGTGTAGCCCTGACTTGACACTGGAGGATCAGGCATCACTTGACTTGATGTCGGAGGAACGGTTGTGACTTGACTTGGCTTTGAGGGAACAGCTGTGACTTGACTTGGCTTTGGGGGAACAGTAGCTGTAACGTGACTTGACCTGGAAGGAACAGCAGCTGTAACGTGACTTGACAGGAACAGCAGCTGAAACGTGACGTGGCTTGGCAGGAACAGCAGCTGTAACATGATTTGGCTTGACAGGAACAGCAGCTGTAATGTGACCTGGCTGAGGAACCTCATCTGGAAGGGCAGCCATGATAGATGAAGACTCTGGAGCAGGAGACATGGCGTTAACAGGCTGTAGCTTGACTGAAGTGGCACAAGCAGGTGCTGGCTTGGCTGACGTGAGTTTAGGGAGATCAGCTGCTCGAGCCAATAGTAGTGGTGGGTCCTCTATGCTGGAGGGCAACCAACTTGAAACCGGGTTAACACGATGAAGCATGGATGTAGAGGCCATTTTGGGTACAGGCTCTGGGCTGGTAGCCATCTGGTGAGCAGGCTTTGGGGTGGCGGCCATCTTGACGACAGGCTCTGGCGTGGCGGCCATCTTGTGAACAGGCTTTGGGATGGCGGCCATCTTGGCGACAGGCTCTGGCATGGCGGCCATCTTGTGCAGTGGCTCTGGAAGGGCGGCCATCTTGTGGACTGACTCTGGGATGGCGGCCATCTTGTGGACTGGCTCTGGGATGGCAGCCATCTTGTGGACTGACTCTGGGATGGCGGCCATCTTGTGGACTGACTCTGGGATGGCGGCCATCTTGTGGACTGACTCTGGGATGGCGGCCATCTTGTGGACTGACTCTGGGATGGCGGCCATCTTGTGGACTGACTCTGGGATGGCGGCCATCTTGTGGACTGACTCTGGGATGGCGGCCATCTTGTGGACTGGCTCTGGGATGGCGGCCATCTTGTGGACTGGCTTGGAGATGACAGCCATCTGGGTGGGCGGCCATGACAGGTACAGACTCTAGACGGGCAGGCATGGTGTGAGCAGGCCCTGCAGCGGCAGGTGGCAGGCTTGGCGTGAGGAGGCTGTGGCTTGACAAACGTGATGTGAGTAGGTTGTGGTTTGGTAGATGTGACGTAAGCAGGCTGTGGCTTGGTAGCAGGCTTAGCAGATGTGACGTGAGAAGGCTTTGTCTTGGTAAACATGACTTGAGCAGGCTTTGGCTTGGCAGACATGACGTGAACAGGCTTTGGCTTGGCAGACATGACGTGAACAATTCCAGACATGACGTATGGCACATGAAAATGCTCTGGTGATGTTGGTACTGTGGGATTGTGGGGCTCCTCATCCGCACTCCCAACAGTAAAAGCAGAGCCACTTATCTGGAGTGCAAAGTCAATGTACTGTTCTAGAGTCCAGTGTGGGGTGTGTAGTGGCATACAGGATTTTATGTTAGTGTCCAAACCAAAGAAAAAGATGTCCTTAAGAAAAGAGTCCTTGAAATCTACCTGATACGACAGCTCACAGAAGTCAGCCACATACTCCTCAATGGGCCGGTTATTCTGGCGAAGACGAACCAGACGATCTCCAGGGTTCATGATGATCTGTTTTGAAAAGCTGCTGGATCTGTGGTAGGCGAAGTATTTCTGTAACGCAGGACTCAGGGAAGCGTTGAAGATCCAAACGCTAGCTTTATTTAACAGATCGTAGTCAAGACAGGCAGGGTCAAAACACCAGCAAACGGTAATATCCAGGGCAAGACAAAAGTG
Organism: Garra rufa; assembly: GCF_049309525.1. Lineage (NCBI taxonomy): Eukaryota > Metazoa > Chordata > Actinopteri > Cypriniformes > Cyprinidae > Garra > Garra rufa. The sequence goes on along the minus strand of NC_133363.1, from coordinate 7,163,308 downwards.
TAATCCAGAAAATACAGGCGGCAGAGTCCAAAATCCAAGTGGGCAGTCCAAAAGTAACAAATAAAACAAAACAATGAAACAAGGCTAGGCTAGACTATGACTATGACTATGATTAACTAATAAAACAAAACATGGCAAAGAAACAAGAGAAAACGCTTAGTAGAGTCCGCACAGCAAAACAATACTTTGCGGGGCCTGTTTGGTTTAGGCCCTGCTTAAATGGCCACCAAACAGGAAGTAACTAACGAGGCAGCAGAGGGAGCAGCAACAGTCAGTTCAGTGGGTAAGGGCTCCCTCTGCTGGCTTGGCATTACATACAAATATCAGTGTACTAGTAGTATACTTTTAAGTGTACTATTTCAATACTCCTTGGAACTAAATTGGCCCACTTTCTAGTATATAAAAGTATACTTTTAAGTATACTTTAAATATAAAAGTAGTCAACTTTGAGTACACAACTAGTTTACATCTATGTTTTCAGTTTGTACTGCAAATACACTGAAAGTGAACTTAGGTATACTGATAGTTTAGCCTACTAATTAAATACTTTTTTATGCATTTTTAGTTCACTTTGAAGTATAGTCTCAGTAAACTACTAGTTTGGTAGTTTGGTAGTGAACTTTACATCATACTTTAAGTGTACTACTATGTCCCTATTTAGGTTTTAATTTGTATATATATTGTTATATGAATAGCTGAACATACAAAACATCAAAAGAAAGAACAGGGTATCTGCTTGCAAACAAAGACATTTTATTTTATCTTCATGCATTCTTTTTTTATAAACACTTGAATGTGGGTAAGTTTTATAAATAAAAAATAAATAAACAACATTATGAACAAAAAGCTAAAAAAAAAAGACTATTCATGATTATCAAAATGTCAATCAACACCCCAAAGCTTGACAGCTATTATTACCTCTTCATGGGTTGACATTTTATTCCAAAACGTTACACAGTTTTACATATCTATGGTTTTGATGCTGTTTTATGTCTGATGATTATGCTAGATTACATTGTTTCGGTTTCTTCTTCACTTGTGTTTTGAAAATTCTTTACAGAAGATGTATAACAGCGCCCCTAGCGTATAACAATGAAAACACAGATTCGCATAGCACAAGTATAGTTCAAATATATTTAGACTTTTTCTAAGTATAAGTCAAGTATACTTAAATGTCATTTTAAGTATATTTCTGAGAAATATAAAAAGTACGTTTCTGAGAAGTACATACAAAGTAGACTGAAAATATACTTTCCTATTTTTAGTTTAAAGGAAGTATACTAATAGCACACTTGAATAAACTTCTTTTTCGTAAGGGCAAACAAAACGCGCAAATTGCTGATTATTGCTGCTGAAAATGGTCAATTATTGTCATGTTTTGGGTTGTAGTAATTGTAGACCGGTAAAAACATCTGGAGTACTATAGACTGCCAAAAGTTATAACAAATAAAGGAGAAGAGTTAAAAAAACTGTCTGAGGAACAAAAGTGGCTGGCCAAATTGAACCAGGATTTCCAGGGCAAGAATCTTGACAACATTTGTGTTTGTTCATATTATTTTCAGTCAAGTAGATAAAATATTAGGCTAATATCTTAATTAATACTGCTCGTAAGTATCTTTACCACCTGTTAATTTTAGTTTCTCAAAATATTGTGCCCTTTCCTGCTTACTATATGATTAAACAGCTTCCACATGTTTTTTCCATGGTTTAGAAAGCATAAATTAGCAGAACAACGTATTCAGCAATCAGTGCTGTTGTTTACATTTGAGTGTCTCACAAAACTGTAACGTTAGTGCAAACCCTCAAAATCTATACCAGTCTAATGTTTTACAAATTTTGTGGGTGATTGACCTTTTAAATGTGCCAAATACATCTCTCTTTGGTCATATACTTCTTTAGAAAAGACTGTTAGTGCCAGTTTGTACTTTAACCAAAAAAAAAAAAAAGCTTAACATTACCACCCACTGTAAAAAAAAAACATGTTTTCAGTTTAATGTATCTAAGAATAGTGTTTGGGGCTATATGAACTGTTTTGCAAGGACATCAAAATTAAAGCCTATATGTCAAAACAACACTGTGGTTGAGAACAGTGGGAACATTATTGTGCCTCTGTCTGTAATTCTTTAATCAACAAAATGTGGATGGTTAAAAACCCAAAAGTTTACATATTGATTCTTAATACTGTGTTGTTACCTGAATTATCCACAGCTGATTGTTTTTTTCATGAGTCCCTTGTTTGTCCTGAACAGTTAAATCCTTCAGGTCCCACAAATTCTTTGTTTTTGTTTTGTTTTTAACATTTTTGTGTATTTGAACCCTTTCCAACAATGACTGTATGATTTTGGATCCATCTTTACACTAAGGACAACTGAGGGATTCATATGCAACTATTACAGAAGGTTCAAACACTCACGGATGCTTCAGAAGGAAACATGATGCATTAAGAGCTGGGGTGAAAACTTTTGAACAGAAGGAAAATGTGTACATTTTCCCTATTTTGCCTAAATTTCATATTTATTTTCATTTAGTACTGTCCTTCAGAAGCTAAAGAAGATACATGTTTCTCAGAAGACTAAATGAGTTCAATTTACCCTGATCTTCAAATTCAATAAGTTTTCACCCCCCGCCCCCTCTTTCTGGAGCACCGGTGAGTGTTTGAACCTTCTGTAATAGTTGCATATGAGTCCCTCAGTTGTCCTTAGTATGAAGAAAAATGGATCTCAAAACCATTTAGTCATTGTTGGAAAGGGCTCAAATACACAAAAATGCTGAAAGACCAATGAATATGTGGGACCTGAATGGTTTTTCTGAAGAATAGAGGACAGTTTAGCTGTTCAGGACAAACAATGGACTCATGACGACTATCACTAAACAAACAACCAAAAAAAAAAAAACTATTATTTTCTCTTGTTGACTATATATAAATTTCTTTTATGTGAAATACCTTATTCAGGTCAGTATTTAAAAAAATAGCATGCATGTTGTATGATCCCTCTTATTTTGCTAAAATAATTAACATTGGTGTATGCAAACTTTTGACATACTTTTTGTATGTTAACTTTTTAAATTAGTGCCAAACTCCAAAATGCACCTTTAAAATACTTCTTTATGTTTACTGTTAGTGCCAGTTTGTACTTTAGCCAAAAACAAAAAGCTTAACATCACCACCCACTGTAAAAAACATGTTTTCAGTTTAATGTATCTAAGAATAGTGTTTGTGGCTATATGAACTGTTTTGCAAGGACATCAAAATTAAAGCCTATAATGTCAAAACAACACTGTGGTTGAGAACAGTGGGAACATTATTGTGCCTCTGTCTGTAATTCTTTAATCAACGAAATGTGGATGGTTAAAAACCCAAAATATCAATGTAAATATGACGACACAGGCATGAAAATATAGTCATCACAGTTGGGAGGAGATGCTGATTTACTATCCAAAAACGAGAGGAGACGTTGAAAGCCAGAAGTGGGGAGAAGTAAAGCGCAGACCTGTCACTTGAAGCCAAGCATCCCAAAACCTCAGAAGCCATGGTGGAATTGGCTCCTCTCTTAAGCAGTCCCAGGTGCCAGGGAAAGACAAGGACCAGAGCACACAGACAAAGACAGAGCGGTCAGCCCCTAGTCTGGCCTGATTTTCATTAAACTCTGCTGATCCGTGTCATAAACAGCTCTGCTCTGGAGATATTCTCCACATGGACACCGTGCCCATAATAACACAGCCATCACTCCTTGAAAGTCAGCTTTAACTCTTCTCAAATAAAATACAGATCCCTGTCTCCATTTGATTTCCCTTAATTAATGTAGCATTGCTGCAATTAACCAGAAACAACAGCATGTGATGACAAGCAAAGGACAGAACGTTTCTCCATCTAGACCACTAAAGCAGTAAATTCAAACCACAAAATTATTCCTAATTTTTTCGCCCATTTTATAAACAGCAGCGTTAGCACAACACATGCGCCTCCTCTCTGTTTATAATGGAGTTGCAAGCAGTCAGCTATTTTTAACTCTTCTCTCATTTCCCAGCCTCTACTATTCAAATTAATTTATGAAAACCATACCACGCCAAAAAAAAAAGTTGTTTTAAAAGAAAAATAAATAGCTAGAAGCTTATTTTTGTAGAAATTTTGGAGGAATCAAACTTGCTAAATGAAAAGGAAAAAAAAAATTCCAAAATGGGTTAAACTAAGTAAACAAATTAGCACTAATTGCTAACTGGTGTTTCTGTTGTGTTTAAAGATTAAAAGTACATACAGTTGAGGTCAAAACTTTACATACGCCTTGCAGAATCTGCTAAATGTTAATTATTTTATCAAAATAAAAGGGGGTCATACAAAATGCATGTTATGTTTTATTAAGTACTGACCTGAATAAGATACTTCACAGAAAAGATCTTTACATAATAGTCTACAAGAGGAAATAATAGCTGAATTTATAAAAATTACCCCATTCAAAAGTTTACATACACTTTATTCTTAATACTGTGTTGTTACCTGAATGATCCACATGTGTTGTTTGTTTAGTGATAGTTGTTCATGAGTCCCTCATTTGTCCTGAACAGTTAAACAGCCTTCAGGTCCCACAAATTCTTTGGTTTTTAAGCCTTTTTATGTATTTGAAACCTTTCCAACAATGGCTGTATGATTTTGAGATCCATCTTTTCACACTGAAGACAACTAAGGGACTCATATGCAACTATTACAAAAGGTTCAAATGTTCACTGATGGTCCAGAAGGAAAAACAATGCATTAAAAGTACATTTTTCTTATTTTGCCTAAATATCTTCTTTTTTTTTTCATTTAGTACTGCCCTTCAGAAGCAATAGAAACATGCTTCTCAGAATACAAAATCAGTTAAATTTACCCTGATCTTCAAATTCTAAAAGTTTTCGGCTCTAATGCATTTGAACATTCTGTAATAGTTGCATATGAGTCCCTCAGTTGTCCTCAGTGTGACAAAAATGGATCTCAAAACCATATAGTCATTGCTGGAAAGGGTTCAAATACACATTAATGCTGTGAAACCAAAGAATTTCACACTCATGAACAACTATCACTAAACAAAAAAAAAAAAAACACAGCTGTGGATCATGCAGGTAACAACACAGTATTAAGAATCAAGCGTATGTAAACTTTTGAATGGTGTAATTTTTGTAAATTCAACTATTATTTTATATATATATATATATATATATTTTTTTTTTTTTTTTTATGTGAAATACCTTATTCAGGTCAGTACTAAATAAAAAATAACATGCATTTTGTATGCTCCCTCTTAGTTTGGTAAAATAAGATTCTGCAAGGTAAACTTTTGACATGTAAACGTTTTTAATTAGTGCCAAACTCCAAAATGCACCTTTACATTGCTGATGAAAACCAGACATTAAAGCTTGTGTTTAAGACTTTGAGGTTTAAACAAAGCCCATAGTCTGTTTGCAGGCTTTATAATAAGATATATAACAACTCAGCACAATAGTATGCTGATCCAGCGATTAGTCAGAAAAACAAAGTCTGACATCTTGATGTACTTTCAGCCTCTCAGTAGTGTTTCAACAGAAAACCCTTTACAGAACACAGGCATATAGAATAACAAATCTATTGTTAACCAAATATGGTTATGGTATACTATAAATCAGAGAGTGAATGTTTGTGTGATTAACTTATTACGCATAATGACTTTCAGTGGTGGTAACAGTTTATCATCTTAACTAAATACCTTGGCACGTCATTCCTTTAATGTACATCACACATTAATATCAGTTCTTATATGATAGCCCCAAGAGACTTTATCTAATTATACAGGTGTGATTTTCCCATCCTCCATCCAGACAATGAACCACACTCTTAAAAATAAAGGGTCATTATTTGCTGAGAATGTACTCACCCTCAGGCCATCCAAGATGCAGATGAATTTGTTTCTTCATCAGAACAGATTTGGAGAAATGTAGCATTACATCACTTTCTCAACAATGGATCCTGCAGTGAATGGGTGCCATCAGAATAAGAGCTGATAAAAACATCACAATAATCCACAAGTAATCCACACCACTCCAGTCCAACAATTAATACCTTGTGAAGTGAAAAACTGCAAGTTTGCAATAAACAAATCCATCATTAAGGCCAAAATATGAGTCGATAATTTATAATAACGCTTCCTCCAGTGGAAAAGTCCATCTTCTGTTGTCTTCTCATATGAAAATATATTTGTTTAAAACTGTTTTGGAATGTTTTGTTAATAAACATTGCTTGATCTGTGCATATTTCTCTCTTGAACCAGACAAGACAAGTTTTTCACTGAATAGAGCACTCTTATTTTAGCCAGAAGCAATGTTATAATGGTGGAGCTGTTTCTTACAAACATGCAGCTTTTCACTTCACCAGATGTTAATTGGCTAGTTGCATATCTCCGCCATCTTGGATTTCCGGTCTAGCGAGTGTGTGCACAAATGCTTCCGGTAGAGAGCCGGAGAAATCCAAATATTACGTTCTATTTATGTTTACAGGATTTATAATGTCACTTAAAATTAAAGTAAGATATGGACGTGTTATTACTACTGTACTATATATGTTAATTGAGCCAGTGGCATTTGAAACTTATGTAACTTATGTAGACACGGCTGCTCGTCAATAATATCCGTTTCTCAATTCTGCACATACATCAGTTTGTTCCATCAACATTTTCACAACATATTTTAATATGTTACACAGATAACTTTGCATCAAACATATTTAGAAATGAAAACACTGACTGTAAAAGGATACTAATAAATAGTTATGATTAATTTAAAGATTTGATGTATTTGTTAATAAATGCAAAAAATCGCAAAAATATAGGCGGACTGTATGCACTGCTTAGAGACAGATAATGATTTATGCTATGCAACATAATTAACGAAACAGATAGCCTAAATATTAATAGAAACACACGGGGAAATGCAAACCGTTCTTTTAATAAATGCAAACCTATAATAATTAAATTATGATGAATTGTTCAGAGAGTTAAATGATGTTACTAAATAAAATTAATAAAACATACTCTGAGTCCATAATGCAGAAATCTCTGATCATCTCGTTTGACAGTTGCAAACCTTATGAGCTTATAAATAGCAGTCAGCAGTCAAAACGATCAACTCTCCGTAATGTCCAGTATTGCACATTTGAATGGTTTGTGTATGAATGAAGAGATCCCAGTGGATTATTAATAACATCTGCCGCTGCCGCATAATCAACAGAAGAAAGAATGAAGCAATCTCTGCGTTGTATCTTGATGAATTTCCACACAGAGGTACGCAATAATATAAGGGGGATGTTTTCTCTGGTCTTTGATAAACAACTATTCGCTATTTATCTTGAAAAACATTCATTATATCTATCTAGCCAAGTTTCCCCATAAAGTAAATGCGAGCGCCGCAAAGACCGGAAATAAGTATGCACGCACTCGCGTCGCCGAAGCTCGCCGACGCCATCTTGTGCACAGAGCCAATTGGTGGACTAGAGTGGTGTGGATTACTTGCTGATTATTGTGATTGTGATTCTGATGGCACCCATTCACTGCACTTCATTGGTGAGCAAGTGATGCAATGCATTACATCTTGGATGGTTTGAGGTTGAATACATTTTCAGCATATTTTCATTTTTGAGTGTACTGTATCTTTAAAAACTGTTTACTGGAAAGATCTTTGAGGAACATAAACACAATTTTTCTTCTATGGCATCACTGCAAAAAACTAAAGAAGAAAAAAGCTTTGGAGGCTTTCTTTTAAAGAGTGCAGTCGGTGTCTTGTGCAATGCAACTGGCAATACGGGCATTATGGCACGTAACTCCAAATTTCACACACAGTGGCCAACTATCACAGCCTCCTCAGAGTGCCTCAAGTTGTCATTGTCAATGTTGTTTTACAGGAGAAGTTCTCAGGCAATCTTTGGACTTGCCTTTTGACAATGTTTATGGATGGCTCCCTGAATTAGTATGTCTTTCGGCTGATATTTGTCGAGAGGAAATCTAGGACGTGTGGTACTATAAATTACAAAATTGGAGCAGGGTTATTGAGGGCACAGGGGCAGCTGTGTTTGATCTGACAGGGCCAGAATGTGTGTCCAGCCTCGTCTTTATTGTCTGGCCAGATCATTCACAATACCAGTATTTACTTGGCGTGAATCTCTCTCATAATGAATGATGGAGGCGCCATGAGCATCAATGCCAAATCTGTGTAGGTTATTGTACAAAACTGATCCTTGACACTGATCCTCCAGTCTAAAAAATCTGAAGATGAATGACCGCCCTGCAACCTCCAGCTCACATTTTCACCTTAAACCGCACATTTGCACCTGTAGACTGTCTCTTGAGGCTGAGATATGAGCGAAAATAAGGAGCAAACAGGCAAGCCTTGGCAGCCCCTGTATTTTGGCCTATACTGAAGCTTTGAGTGCACCTGATTATATACAGAAAGACCCCAGAGGGAGAAATGGGCACGAGTAATGAGGTCACAAGCAGGAGAGTACTTTTCCACTCATCTGATGTAACTGTGTCTCCTTAATTCTGAAAGACCATTTACACATTTCTAGTATTAAGCAATAACATTACATAATGTAAAATAAGCCAGTGAAATACAGAAGCTTTTCTCTGTCAAACAGCATCTGTACAGTACATAAATCCTGTCATTTCTTTCTTGTGTCAACCTTGTATTGTTGCCTCTGGCCAGCAGCTCCTTCCCTGATGCATGCTCGGTTTAGAGCTCAAATAGTGGATTGTAAGACAGTTTGGGAGAGTAACATTTTCTGTGTATTCTAGTACAGAAAATAGCCTAAACTTACCTAATACAGTCAATTACCGTGTGCATATGTGATTATTCTCCATTCGTTTTTATTAGCAGTTATTATCTTGGACAGATTTTTCTGATTTGTATTAATTTTTTAAATATGTGGAAATGAAGTATTGCTGTTGATGAACATGAAACCCAAAAATGAAAATTACCCTATGATTTGCTCACTCTCAAGCCATCCTACACTCTTAAAAATAAAGGTTCTTCACAGCGATGCCATAGAAGAATCATTTTTGGTTCCACAAAGAACCTTTCAAAGGTTCTTTAAAGAACCATCACTTTCCTACCTTTTTATAATCTGAAGAACCTTCTTTCACCACAAAGAACCTTTTGTGAAACAGAAAGGTTCTTCAGATGTTAAAGGTTCTTTATGGAACCATTTAGACAAAAAAGGGTTCTTTTTGAAGCAAATCGATGTGTTTGTGTAAGAAAAAATATCCATATTTAAAACTTTATGAACAGGGTTGCCAGGTTTTCACAACAAAACCCACTCAATTGCTAAAAATAAGCCCAATTGCATTACAGGAAGTAAAATACACGATTTTTGGCAGGGTTCCCCTGGTAAAATTCACATTGCAGGGAGAAAATATCACTTTATTGGGGTTGCTTCAATCCGCAGCAACAGTGTAAAAGTAGCCCAATTCTGCGGGAAAACCGCAGACTTGGCAACACTGTTTATAAACTGTAATCTCTAGCTTCTGCTAACTGTCGTACACGTGTTCACAAAAGAGGGACGTTCCAGTGGATGACATAGGATGTAAGTGTAGCATAATCTCCGGTGAGAATATGGCAGTCTTGTGAGAGCCAATCTCCAGTCTCCAATTTGTTTATGTTAAAATCCTCCAACATTTGGAGAGAAGAGCCATGGTGGAGGAAGGGCTGAAGACTCCAGGGGGCAGACAAGGGCCACAACACAGATGGAGACTGGCAGACCCGTAGCGATACCACGCCACTGATGGTAGGCTGGGGTGAGCTGAGGTACTGTCAGGATGCAGCAGCAAAGGGGCAGAAGATGGCAGACTATTTATGAGAGGAGGTGGGAGAGGGAGGTTGGGTGCGAATTTGTGACAGCCAGGGCTTTCTGGGATGGTATGTGCTGCCCACACACACCAAATAGTGACTCCCATCACAGGGAGCGCAGCAGATAGGGATAGGGACGATTCAGAGCAGACAGACAGTTCATAAACCGCCTCCTTGGCCCTAACAGGACAGGCAGAGAGTTGAGGGCAGATTGACAGTTCAGGAGAAGGCGAGAGACTAATGGGCATATCCGAATAATATTCCTCTGAGTCCAGTGGCAGCTCACCATCAGTGGTGGTGCAGTGGGCGGGGCTTTTCTCCATGCCCTTGCTCTCCACTGTCTCATCCACCATAGCATGCATTGTTGCTGGCTCTCGCACCTGGTCAGAAGTTGTGTGAGTAAGACTCTTGCTTTGGGGCGATCCTCAGCTCTGTCGCTTCCAAAAGGGAAATGGCTCATCAGCTTTGGCTCTCTGTCTGTGGTGGGCTCTGGCTGATGCTCCGGGGGTGATGCTAGGCTGAGCTCTGGAGTAGGGCTGGTGAGTTCCTCATCAGCGTAGAAGGCAGTCAGCAGCAAACTGTTACTCAACAGCACCCAAAGGCAGCAAGGCTCTCTCGAGGACTGTCCCGGGACTGTGCTTATGTGGCGGTGTTTAATCCAGTGTGGTAGAATGTGGTGAGGCAGTGGTAGCATGTGAAGTTTGCGAGGTCCACAAAATCTCTTGTGTGACACAAAGTCTTGGTAGCCTTGTGGGCAGTGCGCCGACATACAGTGCTGTTGCGCGCCGGGCGTCCTGTGTTCAAATCTCAACTTGAGGGCCTTTCCTGATCCTGCCCCTGATCTCTCTCCCACTTTGCTTCCTGTCAATTCTGATCTGTCCTATTAAAATAAAAAAGGCAAAAATGCCAAAAATAAATCTTAAAAAAGAATAGAATAGAAGCTTTTTTGGTCAAAAAACAATATGTGATATAACTTTTTAGGGTCTTCAGTCACTTCAAGGGGTGTTTAAAAATGTTGACAACTATGGATTTTGAGGGTGAAAATGTAGCCTTTCAGTTCAATGTAGCCTTACAGTTGAAGTTCTAGGTCTTCCAAGAACTTTACTTTGTAAAGTAGGGACAAAGTACCCTCATGTACCCTCATGTTTTTGTACACATGCACGGTTCAGAAAAATATTTGCTGTTGTTGAGCAAGAAGAAAAATCTCACAACCCATCCTGAGACTAAACAAGAGTGACATCATCTGTCAGCTGTGGCACAGCAGCTCTGTGTGTAGCAGTCAATCTGAGTACAGAAGCTGTTGACTGATGACGCTGGTTCTGTATGGCCATTAACTAATTAGCACAATTCACAGCAGCCCACCTTTATTTATGTCTACAGTACTGTGTTGCTGTATGTATAAACCCTAGTTAGTGACTGTGGAACCTGCTAATATGTTTGTGTTTGATAAAATAGTGGAAATACCTACAACCCACTGGCAACTAGAATATCTGAGGATCGGAAAACAAACTCTTTGCAATGATTGACATCTTCCTGAATGATTTTGATTTAAAAGAGGAAGAACACGTCTTGTCTCTGAACGTGTTTACAACAGAATCCTGCCAATGGAGTCTGTACACACTAATGTGAAACCTGAAGTCCTTGAGACGTTCCTGAACAGGTACTGGCTCCTTTACCAATGGAGAAAATCTTACAGTATGTGAAAAATATCTTACGTGTATCTGTGAAAGTATCTCTTCTGTTGTTGTCAGACTGTGCAATACATGTTTATTACAAGCATTCAATTAAATATCCTATAAAATTACAGTGAAATGTATAGGAGAATTTAAAAGACCATAGTGTCAGGATGCTATAAGATGCTCTGTACAAGAGCCAGGAAAGAGGCTTATACTGCCGGATTCTTCTGAGTAACGCCTCTCTCTAGAGAACGGGGGAGATAACCATGAATTACTATTGTGGAAAAAATAAGACAGACAGGGAAAACATCTGTAAATCAGAATGATTCCATGAAAACAAAATGGACAGGGGTGATACAGAGGGAAAAGTGTAATTTAACTATAGGCAAGATCTCTCTCACACCTTACAAAAATTGATTGTTTACTGTTGTCCTTTTGCATTATTGACACACTATTGTCCTATTTTGACACAACCTGTATAGTTAAAAGGGCTATAAAAATAAAGGTGACAAACTCAAATCTTAATGAGCAGACCCTTTTTAATTAATTTTATGATTATTTCTAATATCCATTGTTACAGGCATTGGTTTTCTATCTACAGGCTATCACCATATTTTTTAAATAAAAAACAAAATAAAACAGTTATTACATAATATTTATAAATTCTATTTATTTGTCATTTTCTTAAAAAACAATTATTTTAAATATTAAATAGTCATAGACTACTAGCTAATACATTTTTGCCATAAACAAATAAAACAAAAACAACAAAAGTAAAACACTGAAAGATTATTAAAAAAATTAAGGTCAAGCATGTGCACTTCCTGTAAGGGTGATCCACTAGTGTTTTTAATCACAACACTACAACAGAATAGAATAGAATAGAATAGAATAGAATAGAATAGAATAGAATAGAATGGAATAGAATAGAATAGAATAGAATTGAATTGAAGTATTTTTAGTCAAAAAGCAAGAATATGTGATATGTGGAACTAATAGACTGACTCATACTGTAGATGGCAACACTCAATAGTTACATTACTAGTGTTTTTTAATCACAACACAAGAATAGAATAGAATAGAATAGAATAGAATAGAATAGAATAGAATAGAATAGAATAGAATAAATTGGACTAGAAGCTTTTTCTGGTCAAAAAGCAGAAACATGTTATATGACACTCATAGATTGACTCATACTGTAGATGGCAGCATCCGATATTTACATTACTAGTGTTTTTTCATCAAAACAGAAGAATAGAATAGAATAGAATAGAATAGAATAGAATAGAATAGAATAGAATAGAAGCTCTTTTCTGGTCAAAAAGCAACAATATGATACTTATAGATTGACTGTAGATGGCAGCATCCAATATTTACAGTACTAGTGTTTTTTTATCACAACACAGAATAGAATAGAATAGAATAGAATAGAATAGAATAGAATAGAATAGAAGCTCTTTTCTGGTCAAAAAGCAACAATATGATACTTATAGATTGACTGTAGATGGCAGCATCCGATATTTACATTACTAGTGTTTTTTCATCAAAACAGAAGAATAGAATAGAATAGAATAGAATAGAATAGAAGCTCTTTTCTGGTCAAAAAGCAACAATATGATACTTATAGATTGACTGTAGATGGCAGCATCCAATATTTACAGTACTAGTGTTTTTTTATCACAACACAGAATAGAATAGAATAGAATAGAATAGAATAGAAGCTTTTTGATTAAAAAGCAACAATATGTGATATGACACTCATACTGACTCATACTGTAGATAGCAGCATCCAATATTTACATTATAGTGTTTTTTAATCACAACACAGAATAGAATAGAATAGAATAGAATAGAATAGAATAGAATAGAATAGAAGTTTTTTGTTCAAAAAGCAATATACTGTAGATGGCAGCATCCAATATTTACATTGCTTAATCAAAACACAAGAATAGAATAGAATAGAATAGAATAGAATAGAATAGAATAGAATAGAATAGAAGCTTTTTGTTCAAAAAGCAACATACTGTAGATGGCAGCATCCAATATTTACATTGCTTAATCAAAACACAAGAATACAATAGAATAGAATAGAATAGAATAGAATAGAATAGAAGCTTTTTGTTCAAAAAGCAACATACTGTAGATGGCAGCATCTAATATTTATATTACTAGTGTTTTTTAATCAAAACACAAGAATAGAATAGAATAGAATAGAATAGAATAGAATAGAATAGAATAGAATAGAAGCTTTTTGTTCAAAAAGCAACATACTGTAGATGGCAGCATCCAATATTTACATTGCTTAATCAAAACACAAGAATAGAATAGAATAGAATAGAATAGAATAGAATAGAATAGAATAGAAAAGAATGGAAGCTTTTTTGGTCAAAAAGCAACATACTGTAGATGGCAGCATCCAATATTTACATTACTAGTGTTTTATCACAAATCAGAACAGAATAAAATAGAACACAATAGAATAGAATAGAATAGAATAGAATAGAATAGAATAGAATAGAAGCTTTTCTGGTCAAAAAGCAGCAATATGTGATATGACATTCATAGATTGACTCATAATGTAGCATCTGATATTAGTATTTTTAATGACAACACAAGAATAGAATAGAATAGAATAGAATAGAATAGAATAGAATAGAAGCTTTTTCTGGTCAAAAAGCAACAATATGTGATATGACACTCATACTATAGGTGGTAGCATCTGATATTTACATTACTAGTGTTTTTTAATCAAAACACAACAATAGAATAGAATAGAATAGAATAGAATAGAATAGAATAGAATAGAATAGAATAGAATACACACTTTTTTGTTCAAAAAGCAACATACTGTAGATGGCAGTGTCCAATATTTACACTACTAGTGTTTTGTTATCACAACACAGAATATAATATAATATAATATAATATAATATAATATAATATAATAGAATAGAATAGAATAGAATAGAATAGAATAGAAGCTCTTTCTGGTCAAAAAACAAAGCAACAATATGTGATATGACATTCATAGATTGACTCATACTGTAGATGACAGTATCTGATATTAGTGTTTTTTTAATCACAACACAAGAATAAAACAGAATAGAATAGAATAGAATAGAATAGAATAGAATAGAAGCTTTTTTGTTAAAAAAGAAACAATATGTGATATGACACAGATTGACTCTGTAGCATCTGATATTAGTGTTCTTTAATCGCAAGACAAAAATAGAATAGAATAGAATAGAATAGAATAGAATAGAATGGAATTGAAGCTTTTTCTTGTCAAAAAGCAACAATATGTGATATGACTCATACTGTAGATCATCATCCGATATTTACATTTCGGGTGGCGCCAAGTGACAAATGCCAAAGAAACCTCAGAGAAAAGTGATGTCTAGAATGGATGCAGTGTCTGAACAAATTAAAGAGACGTGAGGGATGTGAGACTTCTGGAGAACAGTATGAACTGTAGTCTGTCCCCGCTGCTTCTCTGTAAGCTGTTTCTTAACAGCTGAAAACGCTAGTTCCAAGAATGGGAATTTTGGCTAGAATTGGAGCTGCTGCTCCCTCCTCTTTCAGCAGACGTAAGCGGTCGGCCTCAGTGACTCGCTGCCTGTGTCAGACTGGTGTTTTTCCTCCTGGGAAATAAAAATATGAATCAACAAAGTTGGGGCATTTAAACTCTTTAAAGAGCCAGACCCTGCGACGACCAACATGTGCGCTTAGACGTCACAACAAACCAACTATATAGTTAATTTATGGTTCAGTGGAACAACAAGCAGCTTGAGTTTCACCTCTTATAGTCATCTGGTTCTTGTAGTGTTCTAAATACAGTATATGCTGTTGAATAAATAAAGCCCTTCACGTCCTACATGGTTAGAGTAAGTAAATTACAGCTTGAGGGAATGTAAAACCCTTTGAATTTGATTGAAAACACTCCCCATGCAGAAAGACAAGTTATTGTTATAGTTTTTGTAAAACTGGTCACATTTTTGTCCCTTGTTGGGGGAAAAACAAAGTAAAAACAAGCATTCAGAGAAGGGTATTGTATCTTGGACTTTATCATATAAGGGGAGACACTGCAGGCAAAAACACAGTTTTTTCATGCACCAATCAAGTTTGAGATTTTGGTGTTTCATAAAGTGTTTTTTCAGAAAGAAAACACCCAAAAGACACTGTTAAGTGTTTCTTTTATAGCACTTTATCTATTTGTATCAATAGATTTCAATTACAATCCATATTTTTAAAGGCTGTTTTCTCAAAAAGTTATTTCTCCTGCATTGAGCCATAAATCTCCACTTCAGTAACACTTACACACATTTTTATTCTTGTCTATATTCTGAAGGTTTTTACAGAGGGATTTGTTCATATATAATTTGCTTGATTTTAAACAACATTTTGTTCCCCCCAAAAAATGGCAAAAAAATACATTGTTTTCTGTCTGTTCTAATTTTTTTCTGAATTATGGAGTGACAATATGAAATCCCCTCTGTAAAAACATTTGACTCTAATATGTCAAACAAAATTAAACAAGAATTTTGAAACTGACTTCATCCAGTGTTTAGGTTTTTGTACTAGGAATGTATGCAAATGAGCATATATTTCATTAAATAATGCCTTATTTGCATATTTAAACCTAACATTTTAGACTTGTAATACAAAAAATGTTTGCAATTATCAATGTAACAATTAACTGGGTAAGTAAGGTGATAACTATTAGTTAATTTTTTTACCCTTTTCACCTGCAGTGTCTTGCCTTAAACAAACAGTTCCCCACAAATGAAAATCTGACAAACATATTCATCTTTATCTTGGATGGCCCGAGGGTTGACATTTCCAGCCAATTTTCATTTGTGGGTGAACTATTCCTGTAATGCCTGCACAAAAGCCCTAGAGAAACCAAGCCTCCTGTGGGGCAAATAAACTCGCTTCACTCCCAGTCTTGTCCTTTCAGTCTGGGAGAGAAATCTTTCCCAGAACCTTTCTGATCTGACACAGAGGATCCTGCATTAGGTTATTTTGTTGTCCAACTCAACTATTCTCTGTAAGCTTATCAAAAACGTAACAGGGACTCGTAATCTGACTCGCATTTGTGTTGGCGAGAGCAGGTACCCTAAAGATCACGTCACAACTGCGTAGTTGGTGATATGGGAAAGTTTTCCCAACGATTCCGGTTTTGATGACGATCATAGTCGTTCTTGGAATACGACTGAGTCCCTCTGATGATAAGAGGGTATTTCCAATGAATCACACTGTTCATAGAAGAGTTGCTGTAATATCATTTATTAAGTGTGAGAAATATTACACATTAGTAGACATTTTGTGGTTTCTGTGTCTGGGTTAAGTATTAGTCAGATGCCTTTACCAACCACAGTTTATATGTTGTACGGTTCTATGGAAATGACACTTTTAAATCCTCGGGAGAATCTCAAAAATATAATACTATAAATGTTGTTTGTTGTCAGCTGTTGTTTGTGGTTTTTACATCCTTACCCAGTATGATATAAAAAATGTGCCTTGACTTTTTAATCATGATTTTAAAATAAAATAAAATGAAATAAAATCATTAAACTCCATGTCAAGCATCAGGGCAAGTGTGCAAAAAAGCAAAACAATTAAAAATATAAATAATTTAAAAAAGTAAAATAATTTTACAAGTTTTATTATTATTATTATTATTATTATTATTATTATTATTATTAATATTAATAAACAATAAAATAATAAAAAATAATATTTGTCCCTTTATTTGATGAACTCCAGTTTAAGCATCAGGACAAGTGTGCAAAAAAACAAAACAATTAAAAATATAAATAACTTAAAATGTGTTATTATTATAAAATAAAATAAAATAAAATAAAATAAAATAAAATAAAATAAAATAAAATAAAATAAAATAAAATAAAATAAAATAAAATAAAATAAAACAAAATAAAACAAAATAAAACAAAATAAAATAAAATAAAAACTTCAGTTTAAGCATCAGGGCAATTGTGCAAAAAAAGTAAAACAATTACAAATATGAATAATTCAAAACAGTAAAATAATTGAAAAAGCATTGTTGTTATTATTATTATTTAACAATAAAATAATAAAACAATGTTTGTCCCTTTATTTTATGTTTTTGTTCACTGCTATTTACAAATCCTCTACCATGGTCTCATGGAATAGTACAGTGTCAAAATAAAATTAAATAAAAAATAAAAAAAATCTCCAGCATAAGCATTAGGGCAAGTGTGCAAAAAAAAAGCAAAACAATTAAAAATATAAATAATTTTTAAAAAGTAAAATAATTTAGTATTAAGTATTATTATTATTATTATTATTATTATTATTATTATTATTATTATTAAACAGTAAAACAACAAAATAATGTTTGTCCCTTTATTTGATGTTTTTTAAACATCAAATAAACGTCAAAATAAAATAAAAAATACAATAAAAACTCCAGCTTAAGCATTTGTCACACCCCCGGACTTTCATGTTGGTTTCTCCCATTTTCCCCCGCAGTTCTGAGTGTTTTGGTTTCTCCCTCATTGTTGTCACCTGGATGTTGTAATCAGTCTGTCTATTTAAGGTGTGTGTTTTCCCCTGTATTCTTGTCGGTCTTTAATGTTACCACTGCGTGTTCCTGTGTCTGCCTGTTTCCCTTTGGATTTATTAAATGTACGTCTTTTATTTACGTCGTTGTTCGTGTGTTCCTGCCTGATCTGTGAAAGAAAGACCGACCAATACAGTTTATTTTCTTGCCGTGTTCACCTCCGTTTTGTTTCCCGTTCGTTTTTCCCAGTCTTTTTGTTTCCGTAGTGTTTTCTCCATGGAGTCCTTCCTCCGTCCAGAATTCATCCTCCTCCAGCTGAAGCAGGGGGATTTACCGCTCGAGGGTTACACTTTGATGTTCCAGCTCGTAGCTCATACCACCAGCTACCCGGACGACGCGCTCTGTATGTTCTATGATGCAAGCCTCAACGCATCATGCAGAGCGCCGTCGTCCGAGGACGGCCCTCGAGCGGACTTCGCCGCATTTGTGGAGTGGACACTGGCGAGAAACAAACCCTCGTTTCCCACCCGTTTCCAGGAGAAGCTCGTCAGTGCCACTCCAGACCCAGAGCCCAGCCAGCCACCCCGACCTGCGGATTATGAGCCCATCGTAGACGGGAAGCCCGAGCCCGGAGCGACAGAGTTATGGAGCGCCGATGGGATCAAAACTTCCGACCAGGTGCGAGAGCCGGCTACTACATCAGCGACGGTGGAGTGCTTCATGGAGCAAGAGAGGGCAGTAGAGAGTCCCGTCCACTGCACCGCCACTGGGGGTGAGCAAGAGCACAACTCTGGGGACTTAATTGACTGTTTCACGGAAATACCCATCTGCCTGGATTTCCCACCCACCCTCCCTCTTCTGCCTAAGCCTGAATCTCCGCTGGTTCCGCCCAGCCATCCAGAGTCACCGCTGGTTCCGCCCAGCCTTCATGAATCCCCGCTGTCATCTGTCAGTCCCCTTGCTCACCCTCAGCCCACCATCTGTGCGGTGGGTTCGCCGCGGGTCTGCCAGTCTCCATCGGTGTCATGGCTGGAGGATCCCTCACCATCGCCTCCAGCCTCAGAGTCCTGGACTCCGCCTCGGCCCTCCGACCCTGCGGCTCCACCCCGGCTCTCTGCTCCCTCGTCTTCGCCGTCGCCCGTCGATCCACCAGCTCCACCGGGCTCCATCGCCCCTCCGGCTCCGCCCTGGTCAGTCGTCGCCCCACCTTCGCCTCTGGACTATACTCCTCCGGCTGTGCCTCGTCGCTTCGTCCCACCGGCTCATTGGACCTCCTCCCTCCCGCGGGCACAGCCTCGGTCCTCTGTCGCTCCGGCTCCGCCGCGGATCTCCGGATCTCCATCTCCGCCTTGGTTGCCAGAGCCTTGGGTTCCGCCTTGGCCCTCCGGATCCGCGGTGTCGCCCAAGATCATCGGCTTTCCGTCTCCGCCTCGGGCTCTCCCACCACCTGCTCCGCCTCCGTCGGTCGGCCCCATGGAGTCGTCAGCCTCTCCTCCACCATGGCTCCTCCCTCCATCGGCTCCACCGTGGGATTACATCTTGGCTGCGGCCTGGGTCCCACCTGACTCCTCCTGCTCCAGCCCCTTCCTGTCACCTCCTTGGCTCCTCCCTCCGTCATCACCTCCATGGACTATTCAGTCACCACCATGGACTCCATCTTTTGCCCTCCTCCCGGGAGTCCGTCCTCCGCCGAAACCCCCTCCTGAGACTGTTTGCTGTTTCCCATTTGTCGGCGCGAGGACACGCCTTCCGGGAGGGGGAGGTAATGTCACACCCCCGGACTTTCATGTTGGTTTCTCCCATTTTCCCCCACAGTTCTGAGTGTTTTGGTTTCTCCCTCATTGTTGTCACCTGGATGTTGTAATCAGTCTGTCTATTTAAGGTGTGTGTTTTCCCCTGTATTCTTGTCGGTCTTTAAAGTTACCACTCCGTGTTCCTGTGTCTGCCTGTTTCCCTTTGGATTTATTAAATGTACGTCTTTTATTTACGTCGTTGTTCGTGTGTTCCTGCCTGATCTGTGACAGCATTAGGGCAAGTGTGCAAAGCAAAACAATTAAAAATATAAAAAAAAAAAATTTTAAAAGTCAAAAAAAAATTAAATAATTTTAAGTGTTATTATTATTATTATTATTATTAAACCATAAAATAATATTAAATGTTTGTCCCTTTATTTGATTTTTTTTTTTTAAACATCAAATAAACGTCAAAATAAAGGGCAAGTGTGTAAAAAATATAAATCATTAAAGTTAAATCACCTGCTATATAATAGCATATGCGACTTCATTAACTTTTAAATATTTTAAGGCATTTCACATTTTATACATCAAACTAAGAAATAAAAAAAATAACAGTAAAACCTCCCTTTAAATTACTTTTACATTTATTTTTTGTGTAACTGGCATTAGTATTTAAGTAAAATAAAAAAATCATTGTTTAATCTATTCATTTTTCATCAATTTATCATTTTAGAAAATGCGTCAAGGAAAATGTAATAAAAATCAGGCATTTTGTTCAAACCATGCTGTCTTTTACTGCGTTTTAGCTGGAAAAATAACACTGAGGAGCATCTCCATCAAAAAGTTCAGCGTTAAATAAGCTCAGGGTCTTCATGCCCCAATACACAATTCTGGGTTATGTAATATCCAATAAATGCCTTTTGTAAAATTGGGATGCTCTCTGGAAGGACATTTATATGGTTGTCTCTTTTTGAACTTTAATGGATGAACTTACACTGACAACAACATTTCTGCAAACACAGCAGTGGGCCTTAAAAAGCCCATCCTGAAGACGCCAACATAATCTTCGGAGAATCTCATGAGCATATGGTGGCAATAAAAGACTTGACATCCATCAAACAGCGCCTCGGAACAAGCCACCAGAGCATCAATGGTCCAAAACATCTCTGAGATTCAGCTTGTTGTTTTAACCGTCTGTGGGACTCTGTGCATTAGCAGTGTGGTAAAATGCCGTACCCAGGAATAGAAATCCTAAACTGTAACATCTGTCACGTCTTTCCACCATGAAAGTGTGTCACTGTGGGAAAAATGAGTCTGTTAAAGTGTAAACCAAAACACAGCATTGTGGTTCAGCTGGACCTCAACCATGGCTTGACTCATATATTCTCACAAATCTCCTCACTAAACAACATGATGACACCCTGTGTTTAGCTGAATGCTTCACAAATTAAAGACATCGTTTCTGGTCAGCGTTAGATTCCATAAGCCTTTACAATACATTGTACTACAAAATATATTATTCTTTTATTGAGGAATCCGGTATTAGTATCAAACCCAGTCATAAGGGTCAGATTGTCAAAATTGATTTGAAAGATTTATACATCATCTAAAAAAATAAGCTTTCCATTGATGTATGGTTTGTTAGGATTGGACAATATTTGGTCAAGATACAACTATTTAAAAATCTTAAATCTGAGGGTGCAAAAAAAATCTAAATATTAAGAAAATCACCCTTTAAAGTTGTCCAAAATAAGATAAAATAGGCAGGGCAAGTGCGCAAAAAATCAAAATAATTAAAAATATAAATAATTTTAAAAAGTTATTTTTATTATTATTATTATTGTTCAACATTTGACCATATATTTTATGTTTTACAAATCTTCTACCATGGCCTCATTAGATAGTAAAGTGTCAAAATAAAATAAAATAAAATAAAATCATGGCAAGTGTGCAAAAATACATTGTCCAGATTAACTTCTTAGCAATGCATATTACTAATCAAAATTAAGTTTTGATATATTTATGGAAGGAAATTAACAAAATATCTATATGGAACATGATCTTTACTTGATATCCTAATGATTTTTGGCATTAAAGAAAAATTTATATGTATTTTCGGCTATCGCTACTTAAAACTGGTTTTGTGGTCCAGGGTCATATTTCTACACCTATAAAGCCTATCATATTTCATATTCAAATTTCTATGGCGTCTAATTTATCAACATGATCAAACTTCTACAAACTTTTACAAATTCTCTACCGTGGCTAAATGGGATAGCAAAGTGTCAAAATAATATATAACATAACATAACATAACATAACATAACATAACATAACATAACATAACATAACATAACATAACATAACATAACATAACATAACATAACATAACATAACATAATAAAATAAAATAAAATTTGCAAAAAAAGCAAAACATACTTTAAAATACTTTTAAAATGTTATAATTAAAACAGTATTATTATTATTTATTATTATTATTATTTAACAATAAAAATAATAATAATAATGTTTGTCCCTTTATTTGATGTTTTTGTTTACTGCCTTTTACAAATCCTCCATCGTGGCCTTGTGGGATGGTAAAGTGTCAAAATAAAATAAAAAATAAATATGAAATACTCTAGCTTAAGCATCAGGGCAAGTGTGCAAAAAAAAAAATTTAATTAAAATATAAATACTTTTAAAATGTTAAATAATTTTTAAAAAAGTATTATTATTATTTTTATCATTATCATTATTATTATTATTATTATTATTTAACAATAAAATAAAATAATAATAAAAAAACATTTGTCCCTTTATTTGATGTTTTTGTTTACTGCCTTTTACAAATCCTCTATCGTGGCCTTATGGGATAGTAAAGTGTCAAAATAAAATAAAATAAAATAAAAAATATAATAAAATCTCTAGCTTAAGCATCAGGGCAAGTATGCAAAAAAAACAAAACAATTAAAAATATCAATACTTTTAAAATGTTAAATAATTTTTAAAAAAGTATTATTATTATTTTTATTATTATTATTATTATTATTATTTAACAATACAATAATAAAAATAATATTTTTCCCTTTATTTAATGTTTTTGTTTACTGCCTTTTACAAATCCTCTATCATGGACTCGTGGGATAGTGAAGTGTCAAAATAAAATAAATAAATAAATAATACAATAAAAACTCCATTTTGAGCATCAGGGCAATTGTGCAAAAAAAAAATTCTAAATATAAATAATTTAAAAAAAGTTAAATAATTTAAAAAGTATTATTATTATTATTATTATTATTATTATTATTATTATTTAACAATAAAATAAAATAATACAAATAATATTTGTCCCTTTATTTGATGTTTTTGTTTACTGCCTTTTACAAATCCTCTATCATGGCCTCGTGGGATAGTAACGTGTCAAAAAAATAAATAAATAAATAAATAAATAAACAATACAATAAAAACTCCAGCTTGAGCATCATGACAATTGTGCAAAAAAAAAAACAATTCAAAATATAAATCATTAAAAATAAGTTAAAAAAAATTTAAAGTAATATTATTATTATTATTATTATTATTATTATTATTATTATTAAACAATAAAATAAAATAATAAAAATAATAATCTACCTTCACTAAAAAATGGTACACAATCTACTACATGCCTACGGTCGTCTGATGGATAGTTTATCAGTATTATTCAGTATAACTGAAAAAATGTTGACCTTCAGTTTGTGTTTCGCATGTCTTTTTGCTATGAAACAATTGCAATGTTTTACTGATTTTTGTGAAGTAATCATATAGTATTTAAGTCTACTTGTTCATAAATGCAGACATGTTTCTAAACTGATTATTTAATGCATCTGGAAGATATGTGAACGTATATTTGTGTCAGTAACATTGTGAACAAATATTTGTGTCAGGTCTGATGGTGTTCCCAGATCTCAGGTGATTTACTGCGGCTCTTCTACAGCCCAGATTCCTGAGATACACACCATTTCCTTTGCTTCTGTTATTGAAGGGTCTTGCGTGTCTCAAAGGCCCCTCACCTTTGACCGCTCTTATAGCATGATCTTCCAACAGATGTCTGTATGACATGCGAAAGACAAGATGTACCATAAACTTTACTGTACTTTAGAAATGGCATCTGGATATCGTGATAGTTCAAAGACTCATGTTATTGACCACCAGGTCTAGTTTTTATGCTTTGGCAGTTCATCTTTTCGAAGGTACTTTACTTTGCAGAAATCTGAGGTTTGTTGGCACAGGTACTGACCTGCATTGTTTGCTGTGATTGCTGGAATAAGTAGTATGTCAAGGTAATGTCCACTTGAAAAACTTTCTTTAGCATTAGGCTCATCAACGGTTTTAACAATCATGCAGACGCAAATATTAATAAAACTAGTCGTATAATTTATTGAAACTCAAGTAGATTTGTTTGACTCTAAATTCTCAAAAAACTTTCACTGTTGTGCTTTGGTTGAAAAAAAATCTTCATCAACTTCAGCAAAAACCAAGCCTGCATTTATTTGAGCCAAAGTAACATTTGAAATATTTTTACTATTTAAAATAGCAGCTTTCTATTTGAGTATATTTTAAAATGTAATTTATACCTGTGGTCAAAGCTACATTTTCAGCATCATTGCTCCAATCTTCAGTGTCACGTGATTCTTCAGAAATCATTTTAATATGCCGATTTGCTGTTCAAAAAAGCATTTTCTTCGATTGTTAGGATTCTTTGATGAATAGAAAGATCGAAAGGTCAGCATTTATCTGAAATAAAAAGATTTTGTAACATTTTACACTATACTATTCAAAAGCTTGAAGTCAGTATATTTTTTAATGTATTTATTTTTTTATGTATTTATTTAATTTTTGATAGAAATAAGTACTTTTATTAAGCAAGGTTTAGCAAGGTAAATTGATCAAAAATTATGATAAAGACATAATATTATAAAAAGATTTTTATTTTAGATAAATGCAGCTCTTCTAAAAAAAATTCTACTAATAATAATAATAATTCTCATAATAATAATAATAATACTAATAAATGTTTTCATGTATTTTCATTTTAATTTCATTTAATTTTTTCAGCATATCACAATATTAGAATGATTTCTGAGGATTGTGTGACTGGAGTAACGATGCTAAAAATTCAGCTTTGATCAAAGGAATAAATTACATTTTAGAATTTATTCAATTAGAAAACAGTTGTTTTAAATAGTAAAAATATTTCAAAATTTTACTGTTTTTGCTGTACTTTGGATTAAATAAATGCAGGCTTGATGAGCAGAAAAGACTCAGAAAAAACATTACAAATCTTACTGTTCAAAAACTTTTTACTCATAGTGTATAGCTAAATATATGTAGTAAACAGTAAAGCTTTTTAATTTTTGAAATTAAAAAATATTTTTAAATATATTGAGTTCTATATATATAGTTACAACCTTCATATAACAAAATATATCAAAAATATTTAAGGGGAAATAAAATACATTTTCCAGTCTATTTACGTTTAGGCTTAATGCGAATGTGGATGGAATATATATATATATATATTGTAAATAATGTTCCTTGTTTTTAAAAATGCTTTTAAAATATATAAAAATATATTGGTAAAATATATATTTATACACATTTGAAACATTTAGCAAATATATTTTTGGGCTTTTTTTATTTATTGGATATCATGATAACTGACTACCATATTAATCATTTAACTGTCATTCCCATTTTTGAGCATAAAACATCCAAACTTAAATTTGTATAATTCATGAACAAAAACATTTTCTAATATGATTTTGATGTACATTTTTCATGGTAATGCAATGTCTTTATACATTTTAAAATGGTTATCAAAGGATGAATTTTGAGTTTTTAAGTTTTCAATTGATATACAGTGTCTTATGATTTCTAAAGCGTGATGGGGAAAAAGGCAACAAAGAAAGTGTTTTTGTAAAAAAAAAAAAGGGGGCAGAACCCCTGTTATGATGTAGTTTGAGGGGCAGTCTTGTCATAAATTTATAAATAAATCTATTACTTTTCCTACATAATTTGTAACACAACACGGTGGTAAAACATCTATTTAAAGCAACACTAAGTAACTTTTTTTTTACCTTAAAATAATGTTTCCGAACTCATGTCAGTGGTTCATCAACTCATAACAGGGTGAAACGGCACTTTCGTATTCGCTTTGCGACCCTCTATCAGCCATAACAGCACTATGTAAGTTTGGGTCGTCGGGTCGCGGTTTTGTAGTTCAAATGATACTACAAATGCGACTTGCTTCACGGCAGGCTTCACAAAAGGTTTTCAAACTTTTGAAAAAAAGTCATACAACATACTCTACCTTGTCACTGGACATCGTTATTTCCAAAGCCGCTCCTGGATAGCCTTTCAAACAAATAACGTGCATGTGACACGATGGTAGGCTAAATTATTTACGACAGCGGTAATGGACAATTCCGCTTCTAACCTGTAGAGGGAGCATTGAGGGAAAAGTTACTTAGTGTTGCTTTAAGAGTCTTAGACCTTTCCTACGATATATCGTTTGTCATGATTAGATTAGGATTTATTTGTAATATGCTGAAGTAAATTTAAGTTAAGAGTAAACTTAAGACAGTTAAGAGGTTAATACACCATTTACAACTATAATCTACTGTATTACAATACAGCATGTATTATTTTCTAAAGTACTGAAATAGGACATGCCAAACTTAATTAAAATGATTTGACACAATTAAGATTTCACCCATAATTGCATTTTGCTCTAAAAATCATGCTGATGTGTCATCAAGGAGCGTGCAGAGAAACCATTATCTGTTGATGTGTCTGGATCAGTTTCAATAGCAAAAAATAACCATTGCACATTAAATACATCTATTAAAATATCACTTTATCCCTGTGCTTTGCTGAATAATCAGTCAAACTAATTTTTGTTGCCATTTTGAAATAATTTTCTGTGCCAAAGACCGTAATCGGCTTTGAGTGCTATTGTCATCCCACATGGCCTATTTTTTACTAGACAGAATGATTCAGAAAGGAGGAAAAATGTGGGTTTCCATTAACTCTCCTCCAGTTGCCTGTTCTCCAGCATCACCAGACCTTCCTCTCATTCTCCAGAGTACATAGGACTCATCATTTCTGTTCTGTTCTACTTAATCTCGTGTCCTCCTCCATGACAGTCCTGGTCTATCCCACGTCTGCCAAATCATCAATCCATCTCATAATCAGTTCTGGAGAAAGAAAAGAACATTTTTAAAATGTACACGACAAAGACCAGACTTCAAAGATAAATTAACACGACAAACGCAGTACTCCAGTTCCCCTCACAGTTTCAAAAGTATGCACTGGCTTTGTTGATAGAGTCACAGATCCAAATCTCTCAATCTCTCATCTATCTCTCTTGCGCGGAACAACAAACTGCCCTGGAGCATTTGAGCTGTATATTCTCTTGTCTATACAGAAATTAGTAACCCTGTGATCTTATGGCAACCGAGCTAACAAGATAGAAGTTGAAAACAGTTCAATCTGCTGCTATACATATACGGAAGACTGCTGACTGCTGCGTTTGGCTAGATTGTTTCCATCATGCACAGCAGTGGGTTTATAACCATAACATGTGAATTAATGTCTCTGAGTCATCCGAAATGCCATTTTCCATCACTGAAGTGTCAAAATCTCAAGTCACGAGCTCAATCAAAAAGTCACATGATCCCGAAGTAGGGCACTGCAGCTGCAGTGAAGGAAAGCGGAAAAGTTTGGGAAAATAAAGTGGGACTGTTGAGATGTATTTGATAACCAAACATACCCATATGGCAATTGTGTTTGTGTGCTGTATAATAAATGTTAATCATTTTGCCAAAATAAAAGGATCATACAAAATGCATGTTATTTTTTATTTAGTACTGACCTGAATAAGATATTTCACATAGAAGATGCTTACATATAGTCCATGATAGTTAAAATAATAGCTGAATTTACAAAAATGACCCCGTTCAAAAGTTTACATACACTTGATTCTTAATACTGTGTTATTACCTGAATGATCCACAGCTTTTTTTTTTTTTTTTGTGATAGTTGTTTATGAGTCCCTTGTTTGTCCTTAAAAGTTAAACTGCCTTCTGTCCTTTAGAAAAATCCTTCGGAAATCCTTCATCCTCCTCAATTTCTGTGTTTTTTCAGCATTTTTGTGAATTTGAACCCTTTCCAGTAATGGCTGTATGATTTTGAGATCCATCTTTTCACAATGAGGACAACTGAGGGACTCATATGCAACTATTACAAAAGGCTCAAACACTCACTGATGATTCAGAAGGAAAAACTATGCATTAAGAGCTGTGTGGGGGGGGGGGGGTGAAAACTTTTGAACAGAATGAAGATGTGTACATTTTTCTTATTTTGCCTTAATATCATATTTTTTCATTTAGTACCGCCTTTCATAGGCTACAGAAGATGCTTACATGTTTCCCAGAAGACAAAATAAGTTAAATTTACCCTGATCTTCAAATTCCAAAAGTTTTCACCCCGGGGTCTCAATGCATCGTGTTTCTTTCTGGAGCATCAGTGAGTGTTTGAACCTTCTGTAATAGTTGCATATAAGTCCCTCAGTTGTCCTCAGTGTGAAAAGATGGATCTCAAAATCATACAGTCATTGTTGGAAATTGTTCAAATACACAAAAATGCTGAATAATCTGAATTTGTGGGACCTGAAGGATTTTTCTGAAGAACAGCGGGCAGTTTAACTGTTCAGGACAAACAAACTATCACTAAACAAACAAAAAAAAAAAAACAGCTGTGGATCATTCAGGTAATAACAGAGTATTAAAAAGCAAGTGTATGTAAACATTTTATACATTCAGCTATTACTTTCTTTTGTGGACAATATGTAAACATATTTCATGTGAAATATTTATTCAGGTCAGTACTAAACAAACAATAACATGCATTTTGTATGATGCCTATATTTTGGTA
Organism: Garra rufa; assembly: GCF_049309525.1. NCBI lineage: Eukaryota > Metazoa > Chordata > Actinopteri > Cypriniformes > Cyprinidae > Garra > Garra rufa. The sequence continues at coordinate 7,134,533 of NC_133363.1, read as the reverse complement.
AAATAATTAACATTTTGCCGATTCTGAAAGGGGGGTGTAAACTTTTGACTTTTTCCTTCCTTTCCATTTTTGCAGAAACAATTCATATCACCTTTAAGAATCTGTCCCAATTTGAATGACCTGAATGACTCATATAATGACCAAATGTCACGTCCTAGAAATGTCTTTTAGCTTAAAAACACATGTTGGTGATGAAGTACAATCAAGTGTGAAATGCCAGGGAAACAATGCCAACGACTCTCTTTAATAAGAGCTGAAAGATTGAAATGTAGGCCAAAATGAAACATATATAGTCAGCGGAGGGAATTCAGACAATTATTATGATTGTAACTAATCATTAAAGTCACAATTCAAAACAACACAACATTTCCCTCTAATCCACAAGACCTAGAAACACTGTAAGACATTATTACAGTAAACCAGCCCTATATTTAGTGGAGGGAAAAAAACAGAGGAGAAAAGAAGTCTCCATTTGCTCTTCATTTGCTCTTATTGTTGTTTAGGAGTGGAGATATTACAAAGCTCTTGCATTAACCCCTACTCATCCAATCATCATCACAGCGTGAAGCTTTTTCAACCCAAAACTGTTCATATGCATGTCAGTTCTGTTTAAAAGAGTATTTAAACTGCAAACACTTTGATTTCCACAACAGCTGTTCAATAAATGCAGGTCTAAAGTGTCAGCATGTTTTCAACATTCGGAGTTGCCATTATGGTAAACCTGGCAAATTCTTTCTTGTCTCCGTCATGACATGAGGAAGGCCAGATTAAAGGGCTGAAGAGAAATGCAGCACAAACATATATTCAACATTATGTCATCCCTGCAATGTAGCGTACGTCCAGATTTTAGTATTTAACACAAACTAATCCAAAAATAGTCGGAAACACTTTAGATTAAAGAGGTTTGCCTTAATAAACTTGCACAGATGTATTATGCTTAAATGCGTGACATATACATTTCAATTGAAATTACATTAAAGTATATTTTAGTTTAACATACAGTCAGACCAAAAATGATTCAGACACCAGATGCAGTTTAAATGCAGCTTTGAATGGCTCTAAACAATCCCAGCCAAGGAAGAAGGGTCTTATTTAGAGAAATGATCATCATTTTTGAAAAAAACTGACATTTTATATATTTTTTAACCTCAAACGCTCATCTTGTTTAGGTCTGCGTGAACTCTTTTTTCTGGTTCAATCCAGTTAGGGTATGTCAAAAAACTCTCATGTCGTTTTCTTCCCCAACTTCAAAATCGTCCACATCACTGCAGAAGTACCGAACCAGTGTTTACAAAGTGAATATGCAAAGAAGATCAAACGCCCTTTACAAAAAAAAAAAAAAGGTAAAACAGCATTGTAGGATGATTTTGAAGTTGAAGAAGAAAACGAGATGGGAGTTTTTCAACATACCCTAACTGTATTGAACCGGCTTACACAGACAAGCATTTGAGGTTAAAAAGTATATAAATTGTCAATTTGATTTGAAAATGACCGATCGTTTTGCTAGATATGACAATTTTTCCTCGGTTGGGATCATTTAGAGCCATTTGAAGCTGCATTTTGGAAATTCAAACTTGGGGGCACCATAGAAGTCCACTATATGGAGATAATGCCTGAAAATGTTTTCCTCAAGAAACATAATTTCTTTACGACTGAAGAAAGAAAGACATGAACATCTTGGATGACAAAGGGGTGAGTAAAGTATTTGTAGATTTTTGTTCTGCAAGTGAACTTCTCCATTAAGGCTACATATACTAGGCTACATATACTACTCTAAGGTACTAATATGCAGGGTGCGATTTGTGAAATAGCCTCCATAGGCGGAGGTTGACCAAACTGTTAACTAATCTGTTAACAAAGCACATTATATACCTGTTTTTTTAGCCAAGAACCAGAGAATGAGTGTCACGTCATGAAATGTTTTAAATACGAAAACTGTCTAAGGTGATTACACAATTTAATAAAACCATTGTAAGTTAGGCCTATTAATTTTAATGATTTAATTTCAAACTTTTATAGAGAAAGTGTGTATTAACGGAGCTTTTTAAAACTATTTACGAATTAGTTGACCACTGAGTCGCAAAATTGGGCTTCTTTTGATCGGCTTGGACCGGAGAATAATGCATTTGGCAGGTAGGCAAAATTTGGGCTTCTTTTAAAAAAATAAAAGCCGCCCAATCAGCTGCTTTTTTTCTTATATTTGATCACAAGTTATGTTATTTTAATATGTTCGAGCTCAAAGTATCAGAGTTAAATAATGTATAGAGCAATCATCAACTTATTTTTCCTTAACGCAACATTTATTGGTTCAGTTTAACAGAGACCTTTCTATTAATTTAACATCTTTTATATTGGTGAGATGTGATGAAGTATGATCTAAGTAAAATCTGAATATGTGACTGATGCATCAGAACATCTTTTAAACCGTTCAGACAACTCTGATATACTGTTATTTTTTCAAAAACAAAAAAGTGCTTATTTTTACTGTGGACAAAATAATGCATGTGTTTTTCCAAGGGTTAAAGGTTAATTTCTTGATTGCCACTTTGAAAAGATTTCTGGACATTTTAAGCATATTTTCACACTCCCTTTAATGCATTTTGATCCATATTCCTGTGCAATTGGTTTATTTTTATTTTATTTTGTCATCATTAGTTTTTTAAAGAGATAAAAATAATCATTGGTCAAATGGTCATGGCTTATCAACCTTGATTGGCACACACCCTACTAATATGTACCAATTGTGGTAAAAAAAGGTACAAAGATGTCCTTTTATGGATACTGCTCCAGTGACAAGCTGTTGTAGCCCAAAAGGCACAATTTTGATCCCTTTTTTATCTGTGTGAGCTACTAGTAAAAAAATTTTCAAAAATTATAATTATATTATAATTTTGACTTAACATATTACTTACATTTGCATTGTTTTTGCCCAGAATAAACCTCTCCGGGGACAGTGTGTGACACAACACATGCATCTCCATGTGCAACCTGTTCATCAATGAGAACGTGTTCTGGCTAAGAAACTAACTGCCATTCTTGCTAAGAACAGTTTGTCTTTTGATTTGAACTGGCCTCGTTTAGTCTATCCCTCATCCAAGGAGCACTTGCTTTCAACTATTTGTACCCAGAATTTATTTTAGAACATGACATGCATTTTCTGATGCCCTGACTGAAGTATAAATCATTTATATTGAAATATCTGAAGATCTGTATACTCCCACTATTCTTTATTCAATCAAAAGTGGTGTATGAACAGCTAACCAACCAGTGCTTGGGTGGTCCAGGGGAGTTTTTGATATGGTTTTGACCTCACAAAATAAAACAGAAATGTCCTATTTGTTGGACAGGATAAAACCCAGTAACCTAAATAGAGTTTTTTTTTAAAAGGACAAAAGACAGACACAGTCTTAGTATCATAGATTTTATAGTCTTTGTGCAAAAAAACAATAATCCTCTGGCTTTAAAAAGGCACAGAAGACATACACTTTCATACTTTTACAATACAGACTTGAAAACAAAGCACAAATCGGAATATTTACAAAAAAAGTACTGTACAAACATTTATGATTTCCCTAAAACATCAATACTCAAATACATCGCTGAAACAGGACTGAGGTAACCAATTCAAGAAAGTTACAAGGAAAGTAAAAAGCAGCAAAACGGAAGCCTTCAAAGGAATTATCATGCCCTTATTTCATAAGAACATCCACATTAAGTCTAAATCCTGGATTCTGAATACTAAGAAATATGCATTATGATAAGAAGTAGACATACTTCTTTCCTCTCCGAGGCATTGCTTTCAGCGTACCTTTTTATGACATTGCAGTATAAAGTGGTTTAAACAAATTGGTGCTCAGTTGGCACTGAGCACTTGGATTTCATTCCGTGCCAAATAAAAAATAAAGGTAAACTTCTAAACTTCTAATGAAATTGCTTTTGGCAGTAATGACAAGCTCTGAGTTGTGTATAGCATTTACTCAAACAGGAATATGACAGATGTTTGATTCAAATGAGCACATATCACGTGTCACATTCATAAATATTTGGTTCTGTTCCACAGAATTTGCAGTTCTGAGCAGGGGTTGAATGAGGCATAATAATAAATATCAAAAAATGAAGGTACCATAATGAAAGATGAGCCTAAACATGCACTCGGTGACTCTGAATCCTCCTGGGATCGAACATTGTTTCAATGTTTTTGCACCTTTACCATAATGTCTGAGTGCTGTTGATTCTGGAAGGCTTGCGTGCATTATGAAGGGAAGGTTTCTTTTGCTTGGAGGCTTGCCTTCTTTTCTCTGCGAATCATCTGTTTGGCCATTTCAGATCCAATAAATCCCCCCTACAGCACTGTATACTCTCAACTACTATTGCTGTAGAGCGCAAAAGTCCCCGGAAGTAAAAATCCCACTCATTGTCCTGATTGAAACTGATTTGAACAATAAATCATGAACTTTTAAAACAGACGTACCATGAGCTCTGAGCTCAGAATTGTATTTTCATATTAGGTTTGTTATTTTGTGATTCACCCACAAAGTAGGTGGTGACTTTTGCGCTCTATTTCAGCTCTGGCTTCCACAAAAGATTTATGAATATACAACAAGACAAATCAACAAAATATCTGTACAGATTAAATACAGTGTAATCAATATGCATTTTGAATGGAAATTTGAGATTTTGCATGTATTCAAAACAGAATATACTCAAAAAATACTTGATTTAAAAAAACAACGAGTAAAACCAGCACCGCTGTTAAAATACCGTTTCTACCACACTGCATTTTGTTAGAAGTTGCATGTGTGGTCAAAAATATTATTCACGACTGTATATAAGCCCTTGGATTGAGCTATAGCAGACTTTGACAGATCCTTTGGCCTTCTGTAAATGTCTTTTTCTTCCAAAAGTGAGAGTCAGAGAGGTTGCATTTCATTTGATATGTCCTGACTTTTAAAAGAAAATCGGTGACCTTTCTTGTCCTGTCAGTTCCGCTTCACTCTCTAACAGAGAAGACACGAAACGAACCGCCATCTGTACTGGCTTTACTGCAAGAAAGAAAGAGAAATAAGTGATTAACAAACTATTTTAAAAACACATCTAAAGAACTAAAATGCATTAAATTACATTCAGTTCACACTTAAGTATATTCAGTTGTTTTTAGTATTTTTATCTACTTATTTTTATCTTACTTAGCAGAACTTAAAGTGATAGTTCACTTTAAAATTAAATACCAATATTCCTCACAATATCTTTTCAAAATGTGAGTAATACACGACCAGTCAAAAGTTTCTGAACAGTAAGACTTGTAATGTTTTTTAAAGAAATCTGTTCTGCTCACCAAGCCTGCATTTATTTGATCAGTTTTTTAATCATATTTACTTTTTAAATATTTTACTATTTAAAATGTGTTTTCTATTTGAATATATATATATTGAAATGTAATTTATTCGTGTGATTTCAAAGCTGAATTTTTAGTCATTATTTTAGTCACATAATCCTTCAGAAATCATTCTAATATTCTGATTTTATGCTTAAAAAAACTTTAAAATTAAAAACATTTTTTGATTAATAGAAAGTTCAGAAAAACACATTTATCTGAAACAGAAATCTTTTGTAACATTACAAATTTCTTTATCAGCACTTTTGATCAATTTAAAGCATCCCTGCTAAATAAAAGTATTAATTGCCTATCATTTCTTTCCACAAAAAAAAAAAAAAATTTATAATGTTGATCTTTGTAGCTTTCTATTCATTTAAGAATCCTGAAAAAATGTTTTAAATATTGACAATAAAAAATGTTTCTTGAACAGCAAATCAGCATATTAAAATGATTTCTGAACGATCATGTGACACTGAAGACTGGAGTAATAATGCTGAAAATGTAGCTTTGACCACAAGTAATGACATTTTAGAATATATTCAAATAGAAAACAGATATTTTGAATAGTAAAAAGATTTCAAAATTGTATTTTTCTGCTTTTAAAATCTGTTTTGCTTTGGATCAAATGAATGCAGGCTTGGTGAGCAGAAGAGAATTCTTTAAAAAACATTAAAAATCTTACTTAAATCTTGGTAGTGTGTATATTAAATTCTTACAGGTCGAGTAAGCGATGAAATAAAATTTTAATTTTGGGGTAAATTATCCCTTTAAGCACGTGTTTATATGTAATTTCGTAATTTTATTGCCTTTTAAATATGGTTAAAGTGCTGAATGTTCTGAAGAAAAAATGGAAACTGAAATTTACTTAATGTAATTTCTACTGAAGTCTGTATGTCATGCATTAAAACATATTTCATATGTCGTATGTATTGCAATGTATGGCATTGAAATATATTTGTTATTACACATTTGTTAAGTATGTTTTAAATACATGAAATTTATACTAACAAATAAAAAAGCACTTTACATGTGCTTTAGCATGTTAGTCAACACATCAAAATAAGTGTACTTTAAAGCATGACAAAATATATGAAAACATTAAAACAACTTAAAATGCACTTTAAAATAGAACTTATAATTTGATATTTGTAGTCAAATTACAAAATGCACTTTTTTTAAGTGAACTTAAAGTACATTTAACGTTACAAGTTAATTAAGTGGCCTTTTATTTTATTAATATGATATAATCTTCACATACCATTTTTTAAAAATATACTTTTAGGTTTGAAGATTTGAAGTGCACATTTAACAGAATTAAAAGACAGTCAGAAAGGAAACAAAAGGGATTCAACTTTGGGTCTTGTAGATGTTAAATTTAAGAGTGTCATTGCCTTATAATCAACTTCAATGATTTGTGCATATGCTTCAGATTAGCTCTGGAAAGCATGACATTAACACTGGCTCAGTGCTCATCTCGTGCTGCGGTTTCATTCAGATTTCTTCCAGCATTCATTATTGACTACTGTTCTTGGCCTTTTCATCTATTCATAAACGGAGTGGCCTTCAGGTGGTGGAGTAATGGATATGGAGCTTCGTTGGCATCAGATGCATTGCAATTATCCCTGACTGAGTCAGACACCAACGACTTTTCCATCCAGTGTTACTATGGCGAGCATGTGAATAACTTCCCTGTTAATAAAGCAAAGTTCACACGACTAGCTGCCCCCCATTTCCCCCAGACTGCATCATAGTGTGCGGTGAGGGGAAATCTATCCAAGCTGTCAGTGAATGGCTTTACTATGCTCAGTCTATAGGCCGGTCAAGGCCGGCGAGCGTTTAAGAGGCGAGGATCGATTCCTTCGATGATGGTGTTTGATTCAAGTGTTAGATTTCATTACACTGGAGCCGATTCTGTCGATTTAAGCACATTGCAGGCAGCACTAGAGAGTAAGCAGAGAGCCCCTGTGTGGTCCATCCTCAACGAGAAACCACACCATTACTCTTCAACCACTAACATGCCACAGGCAGATTTGGCCCATCGTGGCTTCTGACCGCTGAATTGAGTTACTGAGAGAAAGCAAAGAGAGGAAACGAGAGCAGAGGTGAATTGAGATACAGGACGTGTACCTCTCCGACTGGATGCCATTCTTCAAGGTCCCGGTGTAGCTTTTCCTCTTATCCAGAGCCAGGAGGTCCACATAGCCGCCGCTGGCTTTGATCACTCCAGCGTGGATAGCTGCTCGGCAGATACTGGAGCCCTGGACACGAGGAGACAAAAGCGTATTCTTTTAGTCCACATGCCAGCCTTCATAAGTAGTTCCACTGACCTTCATGCTGGAGGATTGATATCATGCTTCCTCAAAACACAAACTTTCACAACTGTTTCATTCAAAAAGGTTGGTTTAATTAAGGTTTTTGAAAGAAGAATCTCATGCTCACTACTCACTTATTATTAGTGCTTAATTAATAATAATGGTTCTTATTATGTATATATAAATACACACAAGAAAAAAATAAGCAATGATGCTGAAAATTCAGCTTTACATTACAGGAATAAATTATATGTTAAAATTATTACACACGCAAATGCATATATGTGGCCCTGGACCACAAAACCAGTCTTAAGAAGCACAGGTATATTTGTAGCAATAGCCAAAAATACATTGTATGGGTCAAAATTAAAAAAAAAAAAATCTTTTTCTTGCCAAATTCATTAGGACATTAAGTAAAGATTATGTTCCATGAAGATATTTTGTAAATTTCCTACATAAATATATCAAATCTTAATTTTTGATTAGTAATATGCTTTGCTAAGAACTTCATTTGGACAACATTAAAGGCAATTTTCTCAATATTTAGATTTTTTTTGCACCCTCAGATTCCAGATTTTCAAATATTTGTATCTCAACCAAATATTGTCCTATCCTAACAAACCATGTATCAATGGAATGTTTATTTATTCTGGACCCTTATGACTGGTTTTGTGGTCCAGGGTCACATATATATTCAAGAAAAATGTAAGTAATGATGCTGAAAATTCAGCCTTCCATCACAGGAATAAATTATACAGTACATTAAATTTTGTGCTAGGCAAACATGAATCACAATTAATCACAATTAAATGCATCCAAAATAAAAGTTTTTGTGTACATAATATATGTGTGTGTACTGTGTATATATATATATTTATTTTTTTATATTTATATATATAATCTAAATTATATGAATATCAATATATACATTTAAGTAGGCTACCTGTAAATATTTTCATAATATATACTGTATGTGTGTCTTTATAATATACATAAAAAATATACACACACATACATAATATAAACAAAAACTTTTATTTCGGATGTAATTAATCACGATTAATCGTTGCCCAGCACTAGTTAAACTATATTCAAATAAAAAACAATATTTTGTCGTTGTTTTTCCATATTTTTGATCAAATAAATGCAGCCTTGATGAGCAAACTATACTTTTTGGTACTTTTTGCTCTATTTTGTCGGGATCTAAATCAAAAATATATTTTAAAAAATGCATTTTTCACTTAAAATGACTTACAATACACCTCTTGTATGGTTTTATGAATTTTTTATTTGCTTTTAGTAGTTTGTCATAATCCTTTATTATTAATTCTTAGCAAAGATAATACTTCAAAATTGTTTGCTGCTCATTAATTAATATTATTATTATATTATTATTAATATTATCATTAAACAGGTTCATTCAGGTTCCCCAAAACCGTAATAATATTTATAAATTAATAATTCAGGATATTTGTCTAAAAAAATGTTTGTTTGTTTTTTTTTTAATAATGATTAAGATGCGTATAAGTACAAAATATATTACTTTTAAAGGTTGTATCAGCGATTTCTAGCCTGAAACATAAAGTGTCAATTTCAGCTGACCTTTCTTCACGATCCGCTCGCTGCCTGCCCCATAAATTGTCTGTGAAAAAAACGCATCTCTCTGGTCAGCCTAGGGTCCGAGATATGCCAAAAAAACAATCGGCACTACCAACCTTTCCACAGATAAACAAACAGTGTTCCAACCAATCAGCGTCAGGGGTTTGGTGTTGTGGACTTTCCTACTGGTGCAGGGATGTGAGGGAGGCGGAGCGAAAGTCCACAACACCAAACCCCTGACGCTGATTGGTTGGAACACTGTTTGTTTATCTGTGGAAAGGTTGGTAGTGCCGATTGTTTTTTTGGCATATCTCGGACCCTAGGCTGACCAAAGAGACGCGTTTTTTTCACAGACAATTTATGGGGCAGGCAGCGAGCGGATCGTGAAGACAGCTCAGCTGAATTTGACACTTTATGTTTCAGGCTAGAAATCGCTGATACAACCTTTAACTTGGTTAAAATAATGGTTACACCACATGACACACAAACCCCTAAAGGCTGTAATACACTACACAACTTCTAAAATCTGAGCAGATTTTAAAATACTAAGCGTCTTCGTAAATGTCTACAGAGAAAAACGGAATGATACACACTACCAGACTTTTCAAGTCAAAATATCAAACATGTTTGATATCCTTCAAGTGGATGGAATCAAAGTCAGAAGTTAAAAAACTGGAGTCTGTATCCATCATACACTACATGATTTTCTGTGAAATATGTCAACTCTGACTCCCTAAAATCTGAAGACTGGCTCTGTCTTTTGTCAAATACACTCTTAAAAATAAAGATTCTTCATTGACATCTATGGTTCTGAGAAGAACCTTTAACATCCATGCAATCTTTCCATTGCACAAAAGTTCCTTTATAATGGAAAAATCAATAAAATCATCTTCAAACTAAGAAAAAGTGGTTCTTTTAAGAAGTGTTCACTAAAAGGGAACCCAAAAATTGGGAAAACACCTTTTTGGAAGTGTCGACTCCTCCAGGATGTAAATGGGGGTAAAAATCTGTACCAAAGTCGTAAGTATGAGCTACAGTAATAGTGACACTGACCATAGCACCACGCTCTATTTAACAGTCCTTGAGATGTAAACAGACGAAAGGAGCCAAGACAAATGACATCACTTCGATTTCTACGGCACGCACAAGAGCAAGGCCAGAGCTCAAAAGCTCCAGAAAAGGCAACCTGGCCAGACGCCTGACTTCAGAGCAGCTTAGTATGCGTGAACTCTTTGGAACTGCATGTACCTTCAGGGTTTATTCGTTTAACCTGGAGAGAAGGTTCAATCCTGTCTGTTTCTGTCCACAAAACCATTCAGTAAAGAAGAGTAATGAAAGCACACAGTGGGTGCCACTATCTTATAATACTCATCCAATTGCTCATGAGTGCACTTTCAAACAAAGACTACCTTGAGGAATTACCAAGTCCAAACCACTGAATAATAAGGGTTAATTAATGCTTGCTGGAGAGCACGCTCTGATCGGAGGCCAGCTACACAGACGCGCAGCTTTTACACAGGAATGTAGCCGAAACAAGCCAAAAGGGGCAAAAGGCAACAAGTTCATTTGAGTTTACACACCAGTACACAACCAGGCCATTCCACTCAGACATCTCAGAAGAGGTAATTATGCTGATTTAGGTTAAATTAAGAAATAACTGAAGACGAAATTGTTGTAAATATCATTTACAGTGTGATTCAGATCTTCGCAATGAATCCAGCTGACCCATTTCTGAATGATTCATTCACAGATTGAAGTTTAAACTGTTTGACATCTCATTAAAAAGCTTAAATATTGATTAATCTTCCGCATAAAGCAATGCAGAGTGAATTAAGTGAATAAATAGTCATCATTTATTATATAAGGATATTCTTCAGTAGATCATTTTTGTTAAATGGAAGACTGACAGTATTTCTTTGTTTAAAAGAGGTACACTTTAGCATACTGTTAAAAAAGTAAGTATTACAGAAATAATATACTTCAAAGAAAATACTTAACTGATTTTAATGTTTTCAGACATGCAATGGCATGTTAATTGTGAATAAATGAAAATTTATTATATTTTACATTCATATTAAATGTGATTAGCTTAACCTTAGAGTGATTTTTTGACCCACTGAAATACATCTGTATATGTCTTTTCAAACTTACTTCTATGTCTTTGAAATTTGGTTAAAGTTACTGCTGAATGTGCTGAAAAGCATTTGCTGGAATCTAATGGAAAAAAGTCTGGTACTGCACCCAAACAAAATCTTACGCTAATTTTTTGAGAAATCAACCTCAAATTTGGAACACAACTTATTTAGATGTGTTAGATCAGTTTTTGAGTTCAACATATTTTTTAAAATATATATTGTATATAAAAATTGTGCATAAATAATTTTCATAAACGTAAACCTCCATAACTTTTTTTAATGACAGTCTTTTGCCATGGACATTTTTTTCCTCTATAAACCTATGTGTAACTTTTTTTAAATTGATGCACAAGAGTTAAGTGGCCTTTTATTTCATTAGGGAATATGTTATCTGTAAGAAAAGGTTTTTAAAATATACTTTGAGATTTGTATAAGATTTGTAGTATGCTACACGTGCACATTCAATGCAATTAAGTGCACTTCCTTAGGGGCTATCAAGTAAATAAGTGTCATAATTTTGGTAATTAAGTAAAAAACACCTCTGCAATGACAAAGTTGGACTGTTAGACTAAAGTTACAACAAGAAGCAATCTGTTTCCTAAACAGTTAAGTGGTCTGTAAGGCCAAGTCGTGACCTCAGGCATGCATGAGTCAGTGTAAGAGAGCTGTTCTCCCAGCTGCTGCTCTGTGGTCAGTCTACACTCAGGGAGAAAAATTAGTGGTGACAATGGTGGCCACCTCCACCAAAAACTCCCTGTAGACTCATACAAACAATTCCCGCGGTCGACCCTCACCACAAGAGCAGCATGCTCACTTTAGCACTCGTAAGTGCCTGTTCTCCCTCATTTCCCATCTCTCAACCCTGTAACGACGCTTTCGGACAGAAACAGGTACTCACATCGCCGTAGAAGTTGGTGCCAACCACTGGAGCCCAATACGAAGGTTCATTTATGCAGTTAGCAGGGCACAAGACTCTGATGAAATAGAGAAAAAACTGGTAAAGTGCATTGCTACAACAACGAAAGTACTTACAATTGACCTGACATGGAGTGTATATGGCTAATATTGAACAGTACCTTGGACAATGAGTAGTGGACGGCTTGAAGGGACAAATCTCAGCCACTGTCGTGTAGCAGTCTATTGTTTGCTCTAAAGAAGGGAAAAATACATTAATTTGAAGATGCATACTGGAAAACACATGAGATGAATGAAAATACTTGCATCGACATAATAATAAACTGTAAACTGAATGCACTGTTTTAGGGGACTTAACTGCATGTTAATTAAACAGATTAAATTTATATAAAAATGCAATTAGTTGACATATGAGTGTTTTTTGACCAGCTTAAGTTGGATTTAAGAATATCTTTATATAATAACTTTGCATAACACCAGTCGAAAGTTTTTAAAGAGTAAGATTTTTAATGTTTTGTTACAAAAGTCTCTTTTACACTGCTTTTATCTGCATTTATCTGATCAGCAAAAACAGTAAAAATTGAAATATTTTTTGCTATTTAAAATATCTGCTTCTATTTGAATATATTTTAACATTTAATATATTCCTGTGATTTCAAATTTTCATTATTCCAGTCTTCAGTGTTACATGATCCTTCAGAAATCATTCTAATGTGCTGATTTGCTGTTTTTATAACTGTAAAAAGTACATTTTTTTTTCAGGATTTAGAATATTTTGATGAATAGAAAGATCCAATAATCTGCAATTTTGGGGGAGGGGGGGATTATAGAAATTAATACTTTTATTTAGTAAGGATGCTTTAAATTGGTCAAATGATAAAGGCATTTATAATGTTATAACAGATCTCTATTTCAGATTAATGTTGTTTACCTAAACTTTCTATTCATCAAAGAAACCTCTACTCAGCTGTTTTCAACATAATAATAAATGTTTTTTGAGCAGCAAATCAGAATTAGAATGATTTTTTAAAAGGATCATGTGACAGGAGTAACGATGCTAAAAATTCAGCTTTGAAATAAATTATAGGAATAAATTACATTGTTAAAAATATGTACATAGGAAACTGTTATTTTAAATAATAAAAATATTTTTAAATTATACTGCTTTTGCTGTACTTTGGATCAAATAAATACAGGCTTGGTGATGTTTAATAACATGAAAAATCCAATCTTTTGACTTGTAGTGTCTCACATGTTTAACTATATTTGTAATTGCACATTTGTAATGATGAAGCTGAATTTAGTATGTTATATATTCATAAAATACATTAACTTCAAATGTAATATCTAAAAACACACTAATTATGATTTCATATTGAAAAAAGAGAATATTTGCATTCAATAATTATCACGATAAGACAATAACAGTACTCACCTTCTACTCTTGACACTGTAAATGCATTGCCAGGTTTGTATTTACTGAAAAGAAAATCACACAATGCAGATTAGACTGAATAATTCTCATGTGGATAGTGAATTGTGGACAAACTGAATTCAGCTGATTTCATTAAACCATTTAATCTACCTGAATGACTCTACGCCATTCTTGGTTGCCTTTACGAAGAATGGGAAGTTGTCTTTTCTTGTGATGTCCACAAGGCCTCCATTGTTGTCAATTACTCCATAGTGGATAGCAGCACGGCAAATACTTGATTGCTAAAATAATAGTATGAAAAATGGATTTAATAAATAAATCTAACATTATCCACTTAAACAGAACCAGGTGAAATCTCAAAGTCAAACTTACAACATCATAGTATAGCGTTCCCCAGACTTTCCCCTTCTTATTTGCGCAGTTTGCTGGGCAGTTGTACCTTCGAAAGAAAAAAAAGGGTCATAAGTAAATTTGCCGTACTTACCATATCGTAAAATGTGTAAAGAAACATTACATTTTCTGTACACTGACCTGTTGCAGGTTGCTCCTTTACATTTGTCCCTCATTTTTGTCTCACACTTAATATTTTGTGCTGAAAAGGAAAAGAATGAAAAGAGTAGAAGTTTAAAATCTCTTATCATGAATAGTGTAAATAAATGTGCACCTTATTACTAAAGTTACATTTATTTTTATCATTTCAAAATATTTTTTTCTCCAAGTAGTATTATTTACACTAACCAAGGTAGGTAGTTCTTGTAGGCTTGGTTGAGGAAGGATTTGTATTTTCAGGTTTTTGGGGTGAAGAGGGTTTGGGCTGAGGTTTAGTTGGAGTAGTTCGTGGAGGTAATGGTTCCTGTGGCTTTTCCACCTCATTCATATCTGGAGACTCATGACGTTCAGGTTCTCCTAAAAGCGAATTCACAAAAAAGAACAATTAGATTTAGACATCTATGTGTTATACCTTTGTAATCATTCTTCTATTAGTGCTCACCCTTGTAACAGAGGTTGTCTCTGCAGCTTCCTCCATAGCTTGGTGGGCACTGGGAACAGGGTCGGCCGTGTTGGTACGGGGCTTCCCCGATCCAGTTTCCCCTAAAAAAAAAGGACACGGGTTCAGCTTGAGTTTAGAAACGACTGCAAAATCTGCACATTTGACTGAGCACTCAAAACACATTATCGCACTCTCTCACGGATCTCAAGAGAGATTTAGGAAAACAGTCCCTAGCTGCCAAATTAAATCATTAGCTTGGAAAAGAATAGCATATTCTGCCCATGTTTTCCTTTCCTAAAATCCTCCGTTTACTTTTGCATTTTCCTAAGGATGAAACTTTGCTTATAGCCTCCATCTATTGCATGATGGGAAGTTTCGTTCCATAGGATCATCATCAGGTATAGTAAGTATCCATCTGGTGTTAAGTGAATAAACTGGTCTTACTTGGGTGAGTAGTTGCAGACGAGATAGACGGCGTTCTCCCAGATCTCTCCCCACACGTTCATACGCGGACACACGTGAACAGCACAGCCAACGCGATTGGTCGTGGCCCAGACCAGCTGCAAATGAAGAGAAATATGGTATTATTAATGGTGTTTGCTCAGGATTAGGTTTTTGTTTGTAAATATTGAACCTGTATTCAACCTGTAAGTCTTCTGGAATGTTGAACACCCTAGCAACCACCTAGAAATGGCCTAGCAACTGTATAGCAATTAGAAACACTCCTACAACTAAAATCAAAATATGCAACCATCCAGAACACCACTAGTAACCACCTAAAACCAACCTAGAAACTATATATAAACCTATACACCCCAGAAACCACCTAGAAATCATCTATAACACCCTAGCAACCACCTAGAAATGGTCTAGCAACTGTAAATCGATAAGAATCACTCACACAATTAGTCAGTAAGCAACTATCCAGAACACCTTAGTAACCACATAGAAACAACCAAGAAACCATCTATAACACCCTAGCAACCACATAGAAATGGCCTAGCAACTGTATAGTAATGACAATCACTCATACAACTAGAGTCAGTAAGCAACTATCCAGAACACCCTAGCAACCACCTAGAAACCACTAATAACACCCTAGCAACCACCTAGAAATGGTTTAGCAACTGTATAGCGATGAGAAACACTCTTACAATTAGAGTCACTAAGCATCTGTCCAGAACACACTAGTAACCACCTAGATACAACATAGAAATTAGGGCTGTTCAAAATCGCGGATGAATCGCATTCGATTTTGAACGCGATATTGTGTAGCTTTTCAGTGATCTACGGCTTAGTGTTTTAAATACCGCGCTATCTGAACGCACGTGATGGAGATTTACTACTAATCACAGAACCGGCTTTACTGATGAGATACGCATGACAATCGCATGCGATTTATTGCACAGCCTTAATAGAAACCAACTATAATACCCTAGAAACCACCTAAAAACCATCTATAACGCCCTAGCAACGACCTAGAAATTGCCTAGCAACTGTATAGTGATGAGAAACACTCTTACAATTAAAGTTAGTGAGCAACTGTCCAGAACACTGTAGTAACCACCTAAAAAACAACCTAGATACTATCTATAACACCCCAGAAACCACCTAGAAACCATCTATAACACCATAGCAACCAACTAGAAACAGTCTAGCAACTGTATAACGATATCACTCATACAACTAAAATCAGTAACAACTATCTAGAAAACCCTAGTAACCACCTAGATACAACATAGAAACCAACTATAATACCCTAGAAACCACCTAAAAAAACATCTATAACACCCTAGCAACGACCTAGAAATTGCCTAGCAACTGTATAGTGATGAGAAACACTCTTACAATTAGAGTTAGTGAGCAACTGTCCAGAACACTGTAAAACAACCTAGATACTATCTATAACACCCCAGAAACCACCTAGAAACCATCTATAACACCATAGCAACCAACTAGAAACAGTCTAGCAACTGTATAACGATATCACTCATACAACTAAAATCAGTAACAACCATCTAGAAAACCCTAGTAACCGCCTAGAAACACCCTACGTCTATAACACCATAGAAACATCTATAACACCATAGAAACCACCTATAACACCCTAGCAACCACCTAGAAATTGCCTAGCAACTGTATAACAATGAGAAACAGTCTTACGATTAGAGTCACTGAGCAACTATCCAGAACACCCTAGTAACCACCTAGATACAACCTAGAAACCACCCATAACACCCTAGCAACCATCTAGAAATGACCTAGCAACTGTATAGCAATAAGAAACACTCCTATGACTAAAGTCAGTAAGCAACCATCCAGAACACCACTAGTAACCACCTAGAAACACCCTAGAAGCCACTTATAACACCCTAGAAACCACTTAGAAACATTTATAATGCCCTAGCAACCACCTAGAAACGGTCTAGCAAATGTATGGTGATGAGAAACACTCTTACAATTAGTCAGTAAGCAACTGTCCAGAACACCCTAATAACCACCTAGATATAACTTAGAAACCATCTATAACACCCTAGAAACAACATAGAAACCATCTATGATGCCCTGGCAAACACCTAGAAATGGCCTAGCAACTGTATAGCTATGAGAAACACTCATACAACTAGAGTGAGTAAGCAACCATCCAGAACACCATAGAAGCACCCTAGAAACCATCTATAACATCATAGAAACCACCTAGAAACCCTCTATAACATCCTAGCAACCACCTAGATATTAATAAATTCATAAGAAACACTCCTATAACTTGAGTCAGGAAGCAACCTTCCAGAACACCCTAGTAACTACCTAGAAACATCCTAGAAACCACTTAAAACATTCTAGCAACTGTTTATAGCAAATATATGTATATATTTTATATTTTTTGCATTGTACCTATAAAGAAAACCCTTCTGGTTTAAGCTGGAAGTAGCTGGTTTTAGCTACTTTCCCAGCCTGACTAAGAAGGTCAAGCTGATGTTTAGCTGGACCCTACCCCTCACCCAACCTTAAACCTAACTATACAACAAAACATGTGCCTTACCTCACCTGTATCCTATCTCATAGCAGCAAACTTGTTTGGCAATTCAGCATAAACACAATAAGTACAATGTTCCAGCTGACACTTAATATAAAGTGATACCAAATAATTTTTCTTTTTGCATCCATAAAAGATGCAGGTCTCTTTGCTGTTGTTGTCAAAAGCATTAAAAAGACATCCACATCGACTCCCCTCTGAGGAGGAAGTGCTCCCCAGCAGGAAGTGTTCTCCGTTCTGGGGCAGCAGCAGTAGATTGATGGGGCCACGGGGGCCGTGAATAGAGACTGCCCTCTTTCATTCTGCCCTGTAGGGCGGAAGGAGAAGCACCTCAAGTGTGACCGGGCCAGTTTCCTGAAAAACTTCCCTTCATCCACTCTTATCCACACAAACAAAGTAATGCTGATTCGCTTAAACACAATAGGGTTCACCGGGTGCAGCCCTCCCTGCTGAAAAAACCAGCATATGCTGGTTAGGTATGTTTTGGTGCTGGGATGCTGGTTTTAGCTGGTTTATGCTGGTCCTTTGCTGGTTTATGCTGGTCCTTTGCTGGTTTATGCTGGTCCCTTGCTGGTTTATGCTGGTTTATGCTGGTCATGTTGCTGGTCAAGGACCAGCATAAACCAGCAAAGGACCAGCATTAACCAGCAACATGACCAGCATAAACCAGCAAAAACCAGCAAGGGACCAGCATATACCAGCTAAAACCAGCATCCCAGCACCAAAACATACCTAACCAGCATATGCTGGTTTTTTCAGCAGGGCTGCAGCACGAGCCAAACCATTTGACTGTGAAATGAAAGGGAAGTGCTTACTCAGGCTTTTTTGTACATACAGTTAAACCGTAGCGGGTTTGCATCTAACCTCGCAGAACGCAATTGAGGGAGCACGTCTCAATACTCCCTCGGGAATGCACTTCCTCTGTGGAGGCCGCAGATGGTGTTGGCCATGGGACAATGATTTAGCAAACTAATCAGTCTCAAAAAACACAAACTCAAGCTTGACCCTGAGGGATCGTCTGGCACAGAGAAGATCGTGGGGCCTCCAGACCTGTTCTCCCACACACAACACGTGAGGGAACAGGGGAGAAACGCGGCACGGATTTGGCACGGATCCCCTACGTTTCTGCGTCCTGCATCTTCAAAGGAATTCGGGTAAAGTAGGAAAGTGATTCAGGAGTCTGGGAACGGCTTCCAGATGCTTGTGACCTGCTTTCAGAGCTGTCTCATCCCAACGATAAAGTAAAGTCTGAGAGGACATGAGGCTTTCGCTCAACTCCTCCTTTTGTCCTCAATTTTCTCTGTTATTGTCTCTCTTGAACTTTGATTACTCTCCTTTTCTTTGTGCATTGCATCTGCTTGATCTGGCATGTTTAATATGTTTTGACAGTATCCACATTACTTTTCCAACTACCATTTTCAACTAAACCACTGGTGATTACCTTAAATGGCCCTAAACAGTATTTCGATGGTAACACTGGTTTAGGGATCAATTCTCAATATTAACAAGTTGCTTATTAGTATGCATATTACTAACATATTGGCTGTTTATTAGTACATATAAAGCATATATTAATGCCTTACTCTGCAAGATCACAATTTTGATTTCTTAATCCTACCTCATACCTAAACTTAACAATTCCCTTACTATTAATAAGCAACAAATTAGGAGTTTATTGAAGCAAAATAGTCATAGTCAAACGTTAAGAGTGAGAATTGGTCCTCAAAATAAAGTTCAATTCACCTAAAAATAATAAATCAGTCATCATCAAAATGCCCTCATGTCATTCCAAACCCATAAGACTTTCATGCATATTTAAAATGCAAATGAAGATGTTTTTTAATGAAATATGAGGGATTTCTGTCTGTATGTATTTTTGTGTATTTGAACCCTTTCCAACAATGACTGTATGATTTTGAGATCCATCTTATCACACTAAGGACAACTAAGGGCCTCATATGCAACTATTACAGAAAGTTCAAACACTTACTGATGCTCCAGAAGGAAAAAACATGTATTAAGAGCCAGGAGGTATAAACTTTTTGAATTTGGAGATCAGGGTAAATGTAACTTATTTTGTCTTCTGGGAAACATGTAACTATCTTCTATAGCCTCTGAAGGGCAGTACTAGATGAGTACTAGGCAAAATAAGAAAATCTATCATTTTGTTCAAAAGTTTTCACCCCTGGCTCTTAATGCATGTTTTTTCCTTCTGGAGCATCAGTGAGCGTTTGAACCTTCTGTAATAGTTGCATATGAGTCCCTCAGTTGTCCTCAGTGTGAAAAGATGGATCTCAAAATTATACAGCCATTGCTGGAAAGGGTTCAAATGCACAAAAAAGCTTGAAAACCAAAGAATTTGTGGGACCTGAAGGATTTTTCTGAAGAACAGCAGGCAGTTTAACTGTTCAAGACAAACAAGGGATTCATGAACAACTATCACTAAATGATAAACACAGCTGTGGATCATTCAGGTAACAACACAGTATTAGGAATCAAGGGGATGTAAAGTTTTGAACAGGGTCATTTTTATAAATCCAACTATTATTTTCTCTTGTGGACTATATGTAACATCTTATATGTAAAATATCTTATTCACGTCAGTATTAAATAAACAATAACATGCATTTTGTATGATCCCACTTATTTTGCTAAATTAACATTTTTCAGATTCTGAATTAGAAACACAATATCAAATCAAGTAGTATCTGCAAACACTGATGTGATGCAGTAACATTCACACTTTTTTTTTAGACTAGCTTAGGTGTCCAAAATCATTTTGGGGCCATGTTACACGTGTGTAACATGACCCTGTTTTATGTAAGGTTAATGAACACCAGTGTTCAAGACTGCAGTCCATATGCTGCTTTTAAAGACGCTTCTATTTCAATTCAGGTCACACATGCTACTTATTAAAGAGAAACACTAGCTGGCACGTGTACAGCTTCGCACACAAGTTTTAAAACCATAAACAACGTCATGTTGTTTAGTCCCACTGGGATAATTGTTTGTAAACTGTAAGTACACTGGTCTTCCTCACTCACTTGTGTGTAATGGGTGCACATGGGTCCAGAGCAGCGCTCAGGGCACCAGGGGTTGCACTCATGTGGGTAAGGATAGGTGTAGTCCTTCACCTCATCGTACCAGGCCTGTACATGGTAGGCCGGAGAGCGGTACCTGTCAGGAGAGTAATACAACTGTTTAATACAATATTGAGTATCAGAACACAGTAACACACATCAATATTGTTTTATATGTGACCCTGAACCACAAAACCAGTCATAAGTTAGCACAGGTATATTTGCAATAGCCAAAAATACATTGTATGGGTAAAAATGATCGACTTTTCTTTTCGGCCAAAAATCATTAAGTAAAGATCATGTTAAATGAAGATATTTTGTAAATTGTCTACTGTAAATACAGTACAGACCAAACGTTTGGACACACCTTCTCATTCAGGTGTGTCCAAACTTTTGGTCTGTACTGTAGATATGAATTCAACTGAAAAAACTTGTGAAAAAATATCTTTCAGGTGGTCAAATAGCAAATAGCAAATAGTGGAGCTCTGCAGCCACCTACTGGTCAAAGTTACTTTTTTTTACTTTTAAAACTGGATTTTGGGCAAAAATCTTACACTAAACCATGTGAAATTATCCAAGTTAGAAATGTGGGTCTTTTATAAAGTGAATTTTACATAAAAAAGCAGTTTTTGTATAAAAACCCATTTAAAAAATATTTATTAATTTATATATATTTAAAAAATATCACTAACCCACAGAAAACTGCACAAATGTAGAGTAAAAACTTTAATAAACAGAAAAATATACAGTACAGGCCAAAAGTTTGGACACACCTTCTGAATGAGAAGGTGTGTCCAAACTTTTGGTTTGTACTGTATATCAAAACGTAATTTTTGATTAGTAATATGTATTACTAAGGACAACTTTAAAGACAATTTTCTCAATTTTTAGATTTTTTTGCCCCTCAGATTCCTGATTTTCAAATAGTTATATCTCTGCCAAATATTGTCCTATCAAATCCATACATTAATGGAAATTTATTAAGACTTTGGATGATGTATAACTCTTAATTTCAAAAAATTGACCCTTTTGACTGGTTTTGTTGTCCAGGGTAACATATTACAACAAAATCTCACGACAATTCATACCTATTTTACGATTTGGCAATTTGGTGGCTAACTCACCTGTATTAATATGATCTCATCTGTATGTTTTCATACAACCTGCTTATGCCCCGCTGACAGTTATTTATAAGGGTGGACCAAACTTCTTACTTTTTTCAAAAAAAAATTTTTTTTGGTCATTTTAAAAAAAAAATTGTTTTGGTACGATTCACATTGTCGCAATTCATACAAATTCATACCACCCATTCATGAGAAACTATATTGCAAGTTCCTGATTTTATATGAATACAATGTGAATCATACGAAAACTTACAATTTTATAAAAAAGTTTGGCATTCTTAAAAAAAAGAAACTTGGTTTCCATATTGTTGACAATAGACAATGGATCCTTTTTGCCTGCAAAATTGTAATCACGATTAATCATTGCCCAACACTAGAAATTCCCAGGCCTGGAAAAGTGTGGAAAGTTTGGAGACATTTTTTGTTGTGTCTTAGACATTTGCTTGATTTGTTTATTTACTTTGTATCTTCTACTTTTGTATCTTTTACTTATGCATTTATCCAAATCACTTTAAGTTATAAAATTCTGCAGGCAAAAAGGATCCATTGTCCAAAAAGTTTCAAACATTTCTAGGTTTTCCATGCCTGTGGTCATTGTTAGCATCATATTACTGTTTACATTACAGAAACATACTGATATGGACTTTGTAAGTGTTTTGCGCTCGTACCTTCCCCAATGAACTGCCAGGTTTTGGCCGATGGACATCAGTAGATCTTTAGGTCCATGGTCCCACTGGCACTGTTCTGCCCAATGGGTTGATGATTTCTCCAGTTCATCGTCCCAAATCTAGTCATACACACACAAACTAAATCAAACTCTCTTCATATCACTCCAGGGTCATAATTCCCATATATTTACACTCAGACTTTAACAAAATACTGAACATGCTGAGTTTTATTCCCAGATAATTCCCTTTGCCTCCGACTCTTCATCTTCACTATTGGACTGGGAATCCGGCCCAATACAACTAAAATATTGGCTACATGCGCACACATCAGAGCTTGGCTCACATCCATTTCAAATCCCCAGCAATCAGGGTTAAATGAGACAAATTTCCCCAGCTTATTTCTTCACCTGTAGGGAGGGAGGACTTACTTTGCACCACAGAACAGGGTTCTTCACCTCTGAGGAACTCTCAGTAAATTTCCAACTGCATGATGGGTACAAACACTCACACATTCTCTAACCTCAGTTCTGAAGGTGCTGTTTGGGACCAAGCCACGTTTCTGAAACCCTTGCTTGTTCGCTGAGGCCTGGCAGAGTTTCTGAAACCCCTGCTTGTGGTAGACTCCTGTCTTTCTCAAAGGCATCAACCCAACTACATTAACCATAAGCCTTTGCTCTTTGTAGCTTTCCCTTAAAAAACTCACTACATCAACATTAAACTCACGTTCAATTACCATACGCAAAGGTACACGGGGAACAGCAATAAAGCAGGACTGTGCTCTCTATAGGTCCCTAGTACACCTATGATTAAAGTCCTATGGAAAAGTTTTTCCCTCAAAAACTTGATTTCCCACAGTGCCTTGCTATGGAATACTTAATTAAGGCCTTCAAATGTGGAAAAGTTATGATTTTCAATTTTCACTTACACTTATTTTTATGTATTGACTAACAAAATAAAGCAGACATAAAGTACCTGATTACTTTATTTGAACTGCAGTTTGAACATATTTAAATGCATTACTTACAAGCTTTAATAAAAATGGCATTGAAGTAGATTTTAATTTACCATAAATGATTGTCAGTTATATTTCAAAGAAAACAGATGTAATTTTGAGATTGCATAAAAAGATGTACTTAAGTCCTACTTAAGTGGGTTACACTAATTGCATGCATTTATTATGAATTTAAAATATTATACATTTTCAATTAACATGCAACTACACATTCAGTATGGAGTCAAATCAATGCCACATACACTTGCAAAATAATTGAAGTATTGCAAATTAAAATAAAAGTATTGAGAAAAAATAAAAGTGCTTTTTGCAAATTAAAATAATTGCTAAATATTGAGTTTTGCAAGAAAAAAATACGTTTTACCAACAAAATATAAATGAAACAGAGCAAAAGCAATGATTTTGCAAGACATATTTTCCTTGGCCATAGCTACTAATTTATTCTAACTTTAATTACACTAGACTGAAATACAAAATAAAAGAGTGTTGCAAATAAATTAGTAGCTATTTCCTTGAAAAATATGTTTTAAAATCATAGCTTTTTTCTCCGTTTCATTTATATTTTTCAATTCTTTATTTTTGTTTGCAAAAAAAAATTTCTCACAATACTTCATTTTCATTTGGAATTCTTTATTTTTGTTTGCAAAACTTTTTTTTCTGGCAGTACTTTGTTTTCTTTTGCAATTCTTTATTATTGTTTGCAAAAAGCACATTTATTTTTAATTAATACTTCTATTTTCGTTTGCAATTCTTCAATTCTTTTGCAAGTACAGTACAGACCAAACGTTTGGACACGCCTCCTCATTCAGGTGTGTCCAAACTTTTGGTCTGTACTGTAGATATGAATTCAACTGAAAAAACTTGTGAAAAAATATCTTTCAGGTGGTCAAATAGCAAATAGTGGCGCTCTGCAGCCACCTACTGTTAAAAGTA
This sequence comes from Garra rufa, assembly GCF_049309525.1. Classification (NCBI taxonomy): domain Eukaryota; kingdom Metazoa; phylum Chordata; class Actinopteri; order Cypriniformes; family Cyprinidae; genus Garra; species Garra rufa. The sequence goes on along the minus strand of NC_133363.1, from coordinate 7,109,915 downwards.
ATTTTTTTTTACTTTTAAAACTGGATTTTCCAAAAGATGGGCAAAAATCTTACATTAAACCATGTGAAATTATCCATATTATCCCCATGAATTAAAGTTAGAAATGTGGGTCTTTTATAAAGTGAATTTTACGTAAAAAAAAAAAAAAGCAGTTTTTGTATAAAAACCCATTTAAAAATATTTATTTATTAATTTATATATATTTAAAAAATATCACTAACCCACTGAAAACTGCACAAATGTAGAGTAAAAACTTTAATAAACAGAAAAATATACAGTACAGACCAAAAGTTTTGACACACCTTCACATTCATCTGGCAATGATTTGACTCCATAGTTCACGAACATTATATTAAGTGCACACTTAAGTATATTCTTTTCCATAACAAGTACTCTTTTTGAAAGTATGCTAAGTGTGCTAAGGGAATCCCTTTAGCACAACTGCCAAATTTTGTCACATAATGAAACCAGTCCAGTAATGTCACTAATCTTTGGCTCTGTTCTCTATCTGTGTCATGGCTCATGCGTCAGCAAGTAGCTAAACCTCAGTGTAATTTTCTCTACAGTAAAAATGCACCACACCACGCTGGCAGGATTACACTTGTAAACTCAACATGTCTTTTCCAATGAAGCCAGTATTTGGCGCCTACGCAAACCTAAAGATATTTACTGCACCAGGAAAAAACGATGACTGCTGCTAACACAATATGCAATTAGTATAAATCAGGCTCATTAATGCAGAAGAAGTGTTGGTTTTGTACAGCTCTCGACATGTGTGGTCGATATAAAAAGCCCTTACTGTAGACTAAAATGACTAGTGAACTGTCTTAATGTCTACACAGAAAGTTACAGTCTAAAGCAGCATAATAACTCAAGAAGAATCTAATAAGTGACTGATTTAAATCTTCATAGACAATATTAGCATGTTGTATAATAAGCATAACAAAAAAGAAGTTGGCTTAATTGTATTGAATGCGCATTTTTAGTGCACTTCAAATCATAAAAGTGTTTTTTTTTAACTATATTTGCAGATTATGCTATACTAATGAAATATACTTAAGTGTATTTAAAAATTAATATGTATTTAAAAAGTGCACCTCGTAACAATAAAAGTATATTTTAAAAAGTATATTTGCAGATTATATTATATTGATGAAATAAAAGGCCACTTAAATGTACTTCAGAATAGACACTTTTATGACATACTTAGGTACACTTTTAAAAAGTGCATTTTGCAATAATTAAGTGTATTTTAAAAACTATATTTTCAGATTATATTGATGAAATAAAAGGACCCTCTCATAGGTACACTTTTAAAATTAAGTATATTTTAAAAACTATATTTTGCAGATAATGTTATAATGATAAAGTAAAAGGCCACTTTTATAGTAAAAGGACACTTTCATGACATACTTAAGTACACTTTTTAAAAAATTGCACTTTTTTAATAATAAAGTGTATTTTATTAAGTATATTTGCAGATATTATTATATTGATGAAAAAAAGATCACTTAAGTATACTTAAAATAGACACTTTCATGACACACTTAAGTTAACTTCTAAAAAGTGCACTTTGTAATAATAAAGTTTTACTTTTAAGTGCATTTTAAACCATCACGTTTTCAATCACTTTTTGATGTGTTGACTAACAAACTAAAACAAACTACTTAATTTTAACATTTGATTTTAACAGTGTGCTATTCATTTTAACATTTAAAGTAATGTTTGTTGCAGTTTAATCAATGCAAATGTGTAATTAGAAATTATCATATCATGCAACTTTCAACATAATATAAACTACTTAAACTCTAATACATTTTAACTGCAGTTAACATACACACTTAAGTATATTCTTTTAATGTACTATTTTCCATAAAAAGTACTTTTTGTATGCTAAGGTGTACTTCCTTTTTCATATAGCACACACATATGCATGAAAAATAATGCATATGTGACCCTGGACCACAAAACCAGTCATAAGGTTAAATTTGACAAAACTGAGATGTATACATCATATGAAAGCTCAATAAATAAGCTTTCTATTGATGTATGGTTTGTTAGGATAGGACAATATTTGGCCGAGATACATCTATTTGAATATCTGGAATCTGAGGTTGCAAAAAAATCAAAATACTGAGAAAATCACCTTTAAAGTTGTCCAAATTAAGTTCTTAACAATGCATATTACTAATCAAAAATTACATTTTGATATGTTTACAGTAGGAATTTTACAAAAAATCTTCATGAAACATGATCTTTACTGAATTTCCTAATGATTTTTGGCATAAAAGAAAAATCAATAATTTTGACCCATACAATATATTTTTGGCTATTGCTACAAATATACCCCAGCGACTTAAGACTGGTTTTGTGGTCCAGGGTCACATATTTAAATAAAATAAATTGTATACTTTTTGGTATTTAAAGAATATTTTTGTGTTTATAGATCAATAATCTCTCGATGGCATGGAGCACCAGACCAACTGCAACAATGAGTAAAAGGATTTATTTAAAATGTATCGATTTATTCGCCATCTTAAAGTTTCTTTCAGCATCTTAAACTTAAATAACATCTTAAATGAGATGTCAGCTCAACTTTGAAACAGTCTTGTGCCTGACTCTCTAGGTTTTGGAACAGAACCTTCAGAGTTTTCCACAAAGACTTTCAAATTACAGTCATAAAACAAGTTGTTTGTGAGTGTAAAATGACTCAAACTGTTTTGTTCTCACCATGTACTCCATGTTGGATGCGGTTGGGTACACCTCTCCTCTCAGCTTGTTGTGCAGTTGCAGGATCTCCTCCCTGTCCGACCACCTAATGGCTCGGCGTGAGCGTGAATGCCCGTCAGCTTCTGTGCCGTTGGCCTCCAGCTCATCCTGGTAGCGTTGCATTAGCTGCCTCAGCTCCTTTGAGTCAGGAAGGAAGAGGGAAGCAGCCAAACTGGCACCCAGGAATAGCAGGGCAATGGAAACGAGCCTGTGCATTGCAGCGGTGATGCTTTCAGGGCCGGACTACAGTGGACTACCTTGTGCGAGCGTGTCTTCGGGGCTCTGTTCTGAAAAACCTGGAAGGAAATATGGTTTCCATGAGGAGAAGCGTTGGGAAAGTTGTTGGAGCAAACGCTGGATAGTAAACACACGTCTGTGTGTTTACACACAAAGAGAAATCAGTGCTTCAAGGAGGAATTTGCTAAATTGGTTTCATTAGTCACTCTTATTGCATCCTGACTAAACATACACCATAAATATATGAACACAAACACAATCCAATAACAACAATCAGAGTGAAGAATCTGTGGGGTGATATTCTGGGACGACATGAGACGCATCCATCCATGTGGTGCAGCAACTGCTGCTGTGTTTAAACTCATGCTTGTTCTTTAGGTAAAACTAACAAAAAACACGCCCAGGTTACATTTCACACTAAAATAAGTAATTTTGCATAAAGCAGACACAATTTTAAATCAAGTAAGATTAACTGGGATTACTTTCATGGCATTCCTTCCCAAATTCCTATAATTATAATGCATTAATTTTACTGCAGTAAAAATATTAAAATGTAATGTTTTCAATTTAAATTTGCATAAATTAAAGTGGTTATTATCATCACTGTTATACCTAAAAATGTAACTGTATCACTTTATTACAGTAAAAATATTGAAGTAGTGTTTTTTTTTAAATATGCATGACTTAAAGTGATTATCTTTAATTATAATACTAAATAATGTAACTGTACCACTATATTACTGTACAAAAATGAAATATGTTTTCATTATAAAACGTTTTTTATTTAAATTAGCATAAATTCAAGTGTTATCTTTACTGTAATACCTAAAAATGTAACTATTAGTTTATTACAGTAAAAATCTTGAAACAGTGTTTTTTAAATATGCACGAATTAAAGTGGTTATCTTTACTATAATACCAAATAATGTAACTGTATCACTATATTACTGTAAAAAAATGAAATATAATGTTTTACATTTAAATTAGCATAAATTAAAGTGGTACTTATCATTACTTTAAGACCCAAAAATGTAACTGTATTACTATATTACTGTAAAAATATTGAAATACAATTTTTTTAAATTATCATAAAATACAGTAGCTAATATTTTTACTGTAATATCTAAACGCTTTAATTGTATCACTATATTACTGTTAAAAAATTAAAATACAGTGTTTTTAAATTATCATGAATTAAAGTGGCTAATATTTTTACTGCAATAGCTAAAAGCTTTAAAAAACTGTATCACTATATTACTGTAAAAATATTAAAATAAAATGTTTTAAATAAGCATAAAATAAAGTGTCTATTATCATAATGTAACACCTAAACATTTAACTGTGTCACTATATTACTGTAAAAATAAATAATGTTTTCAATTTAAATTAGCATTAATTAAAGTGGCTATTTTTACTGTAATACCTAAAATGTTACCTATATCACTATATTACAGTACAAATATTGAAATGCAATGTGTTTAACTTAAATTAGCATTAATTAAAGTGTTTTTTTAATCTTTACTAACACCTAGAATTGTAACTGTATCACTTTATTACAGTAAAAATATTGAAATAGGCATGAATTAAAGTGATTATCTTTACTATAATACCAAATAATGTTAACTTTATTACTATATAACAGTAATAATATCGAAATACAATGTTTTCAATTTAAATAAGCACAAATTAAAATGTTAAAATTTACTGTATTCTTAAAATTCAACTGTATCACTATATTATAGTAAAAATACTGAAATTTATTTTTTAAATTTAAATTAGCATATTTAAACTGGTTATTATCTTTACTGTAACACCTAGAAATGTAACTGTATCACTTTATTACGGTAAAAGTTTTTTTTTTTTTAATATTCATGAATTAAAGTGATTATCTTTACTATAATACCAAGTAATGTTAACTGTATCACTATATTACAGTAAAAATATTGAAAAACAATGTTTTTAATTTAAATAAGCACAAATTAAAATGGCCATTTTACTGTAATACCTCATATTTAACTGTATCAATATATTACCGTAAAATATTGAAATACGTTTTTAATTTACATTAGCATAAATTAGTGTCTAACACCTTTTTTTATTTAAATTGGCATACATTAAAGAGGTTATCTTTACTGTAATACCCAGAAATGTAACTGTATCATTCTATTACAGCAAAAATATTAAAATAGGCATGAATTAAAGTTATCTTTACTGTAGTACACAATAATGTTAACTTTATCACTATATTACAGTAAAAATATGGAAATATTTTAATCACCATAAATGTTTAAGTACAACAGGAAATATTATGATCATTAAGATATACATTTTTCTCATTCAATTATAACATTACAGTTTTTTACATTGCAGCAATGAGAACTGTGCAAAATTAATTTATATTAACTTTTTTTTATAATTATAATGTCAGAATGCTTTACATTAATAATGACCCTCAATATGCCGAATTTTTTTTAAGAAAAATATAATTCCTCATTTGTTTCTTATAAGATTGAGATGAAATATGACAAACGTGACAGGTTTCTTGTTTAACTCACAATACTCCCTGCAGAATTGCTCTAAATTGCTCTCATGAATCATCTATCTTCACTGGAGCGGCACTCACCAATGAGAAAAAGAAGTGACCCACATTGATCCACACCAAATGAACAATTTGTGCTCCAATTATAGGGATGTTTAGTGTTTGTCCTAATCAAATGTCGAGCCAAATGCCCTATCATTATGGTGAATGCAGAACAATTATACTATCAAAGCCTCACATAACAAACACCATTGTAATCTTCATTACCACTCAAAAGATCAACCACTCAGCCTGATTTTCTTCAATTAGATTGCTCAGTTTGATGGAGCAGCAGGTCTGTTTGATCTCTACAGGTTCGCAATCTATCCATGAACTTAATTTTGTATCAAACTCATTCATTTCCTGAGGTGACAATGAAGAATTCCTAAGCAGAAAAGATCCACACTTAGAAGCTGTGCCTGTGCCATTCTCACATTAACCAAAGCATGTCTTTCTTTGTCCCAGACTGACTTTGTCTGGGAATGTATATATCCAGGATCGGGGTGTGAAAATGGCAGCAAAGAGCAAGTGAATTTGAGTTATTAACCGAGGGTGAAAAAAGACAAAAGTGGCCACTTCTAAACCCAGAGATGAGCCAAACATGAAACAACAAGCTCCAGGAACATCAACAGACTCTGTGAGAAAGATCTCTTTCTCTCTCTCTGACTCTTTCTGCAAAGCCTTGACATCCAACACCGGTCTGAGTAAACACAGGCAGTGTTTCAATTCCAGCTGCCGCTCTCTTTCTCTCTTTCTAGCTCATATTCAGTGCCATCTCATCTCTTTCCTTTGTTTTATACTACCATGACAGACAAAGCAGCCAGGAAAATGCCAGCAGGGCACCTGGTCCACGTAAACATACAGGTGGTCCATCTGCATTTTATATGGCAAAATCCTGGTTGGTTTTAAACAATGTGCACAAGCATTAAAGTTTGAAATGGCATGAGATAGTTTAACCACATGCACATTCTCCAATTGACAATGAGTGCAACTAATATCCAAACTCATGCATCTTAATAATTATTTATTTTCAAACTGGAATCTAGAATATACACAATAACTATCAATGGATTGTTACCGAAAAAGGAGAACATTTTAGAACCAACTTTAATTGACTAAATGCATCAGTTAACCAATGTATATTATTAATTTAACTTCCATATACAGAAGTCAGAAACACACTTTACCTAGTTTGCGTCTTCTCCACGAGCTATTCCAGAGGTTGCTGCAGCTCTGTGTCTTGCGGCTGGAGTATTTTCCTTGAAAGTCAAACAAGTGTGAGTAAGCTGACTCTGTTTGGCAGCTGGTGACTCGGACTGACTCTGTGGAAGCAGCTCAGCGCCTTTTATAGCGACGGAGAGGCGCTTGAAGAAGAGGAGGGGGAGGCTGAAGAAGGTTGTGTTCTTGGCAGACCTCCGGCGCTCTGACGAACGATGTCAAGATGAAAACGCAAAAAACGTAAATCATCTCAAACCAGCCCCAGAGACGCGGCCAGAGGATTACCCAACAACTCACGACAGCAGGATGTTTGTGGATGAGTTATTACGTTTTATAATATGTCAGTAGGTCCGTCAATACATTAATGGTTATACGACATTAATGGTCATTACTTCCTGTCTATTTTAATTTGAACTCAACTTTCTTTAATCACACACACACACACACACACACACACACACACACACACACACACACACACACACACACACACACACACACACACACACATGTTTGTTTTTGTGAATTGTGGGGACATTCTATAGACGTAATGGTTTTTATACTGTACAAACGATATTTGCTATCACCCTACCCCTTCCCTACACCTAAACCTAGCCCTCACAGGAGACTGTGCATATCTTTACATTCTCAAAAAAACGTATTCTGTATGATTTATAAGCCTTTTGAAAAGTGGGGACATGGGCAATGTCCTCATAAGTCACCCTCTCCTTGTAATACCTATGTCATACCCATGTTATTACACACATTTGTGTCCTGATATGTCACAAAAACAAACACACACACACACACACACTATTTGCTTATTATCATGGATATTACTAGAATGTTGGCTGTTTATAAGTACTTCTTACTTATAAAGCACATATTAATGGCTCATTCTGCATATTTTAGATTCTATAATTCAGGGGCGTTTCCTCAGAGGAGGCAAGGGAGGCTGTGTCTCCTTATAATATTGGAGACAAAAGTTAAACAACACTAATATTACAAAATATAACATTTTATAGTGTAGAAATCACTTTTTTCTAAAATAAATAAACAAATAAATAAATTCCCAGACATGAAGATATCCAAATCATGTATCACTAGTAGCCCTTTGAAATAATCAATAATTATTTTTGGACATTTTCAGGGAAAAGTGTGTGGAAAAATTGTCTTTTATAGTCGGTGACAATTGTGACCGGTGGGATAATGTGTATACTGAATTAATATATTTCTGTACTCATAAAAATAATTATATATCTTAGCCTAGCTGTTTCAACCCTTGTACGTTCAAAAAAAAAAAAAAGTTACACATACACTACCGTTCAAAAGTTTGGGGTCAGTAAGACTTGTAATAGTCTTTAAAGAAGTCTCTTATGCTCATCAAGGCTGCATTTATTTGATTAAAAATACAGAAAAAAAACAGTAATATTGCAAAATGTTTTTACAATATAAAATAATGTTTTTTATTTTAACATACTTTAAAATAGAATTTATTCCTGTGATGAAAAGCTGAATTTTTATCAGGTGTTACTCACATGAATCCATGATCCTTCAGAAATCAATCTAATATGTGACCCTGGACCACAAAACCAGTCTTAAGGTTAAATTTTACAAAACTGAGATGTATACATCATATAAAAGTTCAATAAATAAGCTTTCTATTGATGTGTGATTTGTTAGGATAGGACAATATTTGGCCGAGATACATCTATTTGAAAATCTGGAATCTGAGGGTGCAAACAATTCAAAATACTGAGAAAATCACCTTTAAAATTGTCCAAATTAGGTTCTTAACAATGCATATTACTAATCAAAAATTACATTTTGATAGGTTTACAGTAGGAATTTTTCAAAAAAAAATCTTCATGGAACATGATCTTTATTTAATTACCTAATGATTTTTGGCATAAAACTAAAATAAAAAATTTTGACTCATGCAATGTATTTTTGGCTATTGCTACAAACATACCCCAGCGACTTAAGACTGGTTTTGTGGTCCAGAGTCACATATGCTGATTTATTATTAGAATGATCAATGTTGGATAATATCAACAGTTGTGCTGCCAAATATTTTTTTTCTATTCAGGATTCTTTCATGAATAACAAGTTTAAAACGTACAGTGTTTATTCAAAATATACATTTTTTATAACAATGTAAATTATTTATTATTAACTTTTAATAAACTTTTAATTATTAACTTAATACATCCTTGGTGAATAAAAGTATTAATTTCTTAAAAAAAAAAAAAAAGAAACAATAAAAATGTACTCACCCCAAACTTTTGAACGGTAGTGTAGGTGCAAAATGGACAAAAATGTCCATGTCCAAAAACTGTCATAACAATATGATTTATTAATATTTTTTTCCACTTTCACTGATGTTAATTTTTTTAACCAGCATCTGTTTTATCCATAGATACCAAACATTCATTAATTTTCAGAATTGTAACACTTTAAATGCTGGTTTGTTTGCATAATGCCACAGGTGTTTTTTATTAAAAAATGAAAAATAGTAGTAATTTCCATATACTAAATGCTGAGCAGAATTTTTTTTTTTTTTTTTTTTTTTTGCTTATTAGATTCTTGAGTGTGTCAGTGAAGAACAACAACATTAATTTTGAGGCATTTATATGTTTATGTAGTGTTATATTTTTTTTTTAAATGTATATGCCAAATTAGAAAAAATGGCACAATCTAGTAAAAAAATGGTAAAAATCTTAAATTTGAAGCCTTGGCAATAGAATGAATGCCTATTAGCAAATATTGCATCATTTTATATTCAAATGGCCCTGGGTTAAAAAAAATTGCAGTTTTAATGGGTTTTTAATGTGGACATTTTTGTCTTTAAAGGAACACTCCACTTTTTTTGGAAATAGGCTCATTCTCCAACTCCCCCCGAGTTAATAAGTTGAGTTTTACCGTTTTGAAATCCATTCAGCCGTTCTCCTGTTCTGGCGATATCACTTTTAGCATAGCTTAGCATAGATCATTGAATCCTTTGAGACCAATAGCATCACGTTCAAAAATGACCAACGAGTTTCGATATTTGTCCTATTTAAAACGTGACTCTTCTGTAGTTATATCGTGTACTAAGACCGGTGGAAATGCAAAGCTTCAATTTTCTAGGCTGATAAGATTAGGAACTACACTTCCATTCCGGCGTAATAGTCAAGGAAGTTTGCTGCCATAATAAGGCTGAAGCAGGAGCAGTAATATCACGCAGCACATGTGCAAATGCTAAACTAGCTGGGAACTCATTTCTGATAATACTCCGCCTGCTTCAGCCATATTACGGCAGCAAACTTCCTTGACTATTACTCCGGAATGGGAGTGTAGTTCCTAATCTTATCAGCCTAGAAACTCGAAGCTTTGCATTTCCACCGGTCTTAGTACACGATATAACTACAGAAGAGTCAAGTTTTAAATACAACAAATATCGAAACTCGTTGGTCATTTTTGAACGCGATGCTATTGGTCTCATGATTACTATTATGCATTAAAAACCAGAGTTGTGGACTCGAGTCACACATAAAATGACACATAATCACTATAAACCACTTATAATTATAAGAAGAAGAAACACCAATGTATATTGAAACAGCAGTAGCCTAATAATTGGCTAAACCTTTAGAATTTTTATTTTTTATGTCAAACATGTGAAATATGTAGCCTACATATAAAGTTCACTTTATTCGTCCTGTTTACCATCCACTCAATTCCATGTCTTTTAAGAAATGGATAAATTCACGATAAACGAATGTCTGTATTATGTATTAGCAAGTTAATAAATATTTGATTCAACTAATTCATTAAAATCACTGAATCATTAGCAAATGAATCATTCAATTATTCATTCAATTAGCCCTATATTTGTTCACAATAATTAATTCCTCAATGAAACACTGCTAATTATTAAAGCCTATCTTATTATAACTAATATAGACTATTATTGACCTTAAAATTTACTGTAGTAATTAATACAGAGACAGTTATTTGGGCAAACAACACTAATGACTTTTTTAGGACTTGACGCTTAAAGTTGAGGACTTGCAACTCGCTTTAGACTTGCCCGTCTTGATTCGGGACTTGACTTGTGACTTGCAAAACAATGACTTGGTCCCACCTCTGTTAAAAACCCTTATACAACATTGATAAGAATGCTGAGATAAAAGACATAAAAATATAATCATTAACATATTTCAAAATTGTTACTTTATTGTAACATATATCATCAAATTGTTATATTAGGGCTACCAGTATTGCAACATCAATATTGTAACTTATTTGTAACATTTGAACTTTTGATTTAGTGCAATATTTTGTCATTGTAATATTTTAGTGGAATCTTCACTAACAACTTCAATTGGATTGATATTGTAAACCTAAGTTCACTGTTATCCCACCGGTCACAATTGTGACATTCAACATGTCTACTCATCCTATGACAACACTCATCAAAACTGAATATATTAATACTTGACACCTTAGAGATAATGTGTACCAAAAATCTTTATGTTAACATACTTTACTATCCTTATGTTTCGGAGCTTTGATACAACCTTCATCGTCTCATAGTGCAAACAGGAAATAAACTGCTTTGGTCATGTGACAATTTGCACTAACCATGTCAATTTGCACATATTTAATTGAGACCCTTAATGTTTTCCATATTTGAGGGAAGTGCACTAAAACATCAGTCAGAAAAGTGTTTAGAGCTTTAAAAAAACATTAAACGGGATTAAACAGGTTAAAAATGAATGGAGGAAAGTCATGAGAGGAGGCAATGCCTCTATCGCAATTTGATTGGATATCACTGGTTATGCTCAGCTGTGATTGTTTCATGCAATAAATCTCACCCCATGCGCGTTTTACGGTCGCAAATCGGTTTAAATTAACAATATAATGGCGTTAATGGCAAATTTTGAAAAAGTAAGTAAAAAACTCACACACTTAGATAAAACCAATTTGTTATTAAAAAAAGGCTTAAAATGGCATAAAAACATGATCTGTTTGAGTTTTTAGTGAGTAAAATCTTGGTGGAAATTTAAAGTAAATCTCCTTGTATGTGACCAATATTTATCGAGCTTCACTCTTAAAGTAAAGGTGGTTTAAAAGTTTCTTCGCAGCGAAACCACAGAAGAACCATTTTTGATTCTACAAAGAACCATTTTTTCTTACCTTTTTATATTCTGAAGAACCTTCTTTTGCCACAAAGAAACTTTTGTAAAACAGAAAGATGTTAAAGGTTCTTTAAGGAACCATTTAGACAAATAAGGTTCTTCTATGGCATCGTGAAGCACCTTTATTTTTAAGTGTTTAATGACTGATGACCCGAAAAAATATTTAATTGTTAGAAGTTAACTATTAAAAAGAATAGATAAACATACCTGTCAAAAGTTTTTGAAGAGTAATATTTTTATTGCTTTTTAAAGAAGTCTCTTCTCCTCACTTGCATTTATTTGATCCAAAGTACAGCAAAAAGAGTACAATTCTGAAATCTTACTATTTAAAATAACTATTTTCTATCTGATAATGTAAAAAAAGTTTCTTGAGCAGAAAGTCATCATATTAGAATGATTTCTGAAGAATCAGGTGATACTTAAGTAATAACGGCTGTCACAGAAATTAGATTTTAAAATATTAACTTCCTATTAAAATAATAGTATTTCATATTATTACTGTTTTAATGTATTTTTGCTCAAATAAAAGCAGCCTTGTTGTGCATAAGAGACTTCTTTCAAGAACATAAAAAACCCTACTGACCTCAGTAGAGTAAAGTTTGGATTAAAAAAAAAAGTAATTGCTCTTTTAAGGACAGAAATATGTATTTGTAGCAGGAAAACAACTATAGTTATGACCTGTTGACACAGACTTGTTCACATACGCAGTTTTTAAATCACAGCATATAAAAGGAGCAAAACGACTTTTACTGTTAAATTTCCATTGTTGAAACATGAACCATCACTAAGCAATACATTATGGCTATGTGTGTTGATGAAGAAATTATACCTGTGCTCTTGCATTTATTATGACTTTAGACATCAGAAGAGAATATATACAATCAAGCCCGAAATTATTCATACCTATAGACTTAAAGTTACTTTTATTCAACCAGCAAGTTTTTTTTTTAATAAGAAATGACACAGACGTCTCCCAGAAGATAATAAGATGATGTATAAGAGGCATCATTGTGAAAAAAAAAATATTACTCATCTTGTATTTACATTTGAACAAAAAGTGCCATGTCCAAAATTATTCATACCCTTCTCAATAATAAATAGAAAAGCCTTTTTTTGGCTATTACAGCAATCAGACGCTTCCTATAATTGCTGACCAGCTTTTTGCATGTGTCAACTGGTATTTTTGCCCATTCGTCTTTAGCGATGAGCTCCGACTCTTTCAGGTTGGAGGGTCTCCTTGCCATCATCTTGATCTTTAGCTCCCTCCACAGATTCTCAATTGGATTTAAGTCAGGACTCTGGCTGGGCCACTGCAAAACGTTAATGTTTTTGTCTGCTAACCATTTCTTCACCACTTTTGCTGTGTTTTGGGTCGTTGTCGTGCTGAAATGTCCACTGGTGACAAGTTTCTCTGCAGACTGCCTGATGTTGTTGTTGAGAATTTTGATGTATTGCTCCTTTTTAATGATGCGGTTTAATGTGATTAGGTTCCCTGGTCCACCGGTTGAAAAATAACCCCCAAAACATTAGGTTCCCACCTCCTTTTTTTACGCCAAATGAAGGCTACATCATTGTGGCCGAACAATTCAATTGTTGTTTCATCTGACCATAAAACAGAAGACCAGAAGTCTTCTTCTTTGTCCAGATGAGCATTTGCAAAGGCCAAGCGGGCTTTTGTGTGCCTTATTATGAGAAGTGGTGTCCTCCTTGGTCTGCGTCCGTGGAACCCAGCGGTGTTCAGTGTCTGTTGGACTGTCTGCCTTGAGATGTTGCCACCAGCAGAGCCCAGATTCATCAGGATGGCCTTGGTGGTGATCCTTGGATTCTTTTTAACCTCTCTCACTATCCTCCTGGCCAGCACAGGTGTCACTTTTGGCAACCACGTCCTCTGAGATTTTTCACAGTGCGGAACATCTTGTATTTTTTAATAATAATTTGCACTGTAGCCACTGGAACCTCAAAACATTTAGATATGGTCTTATAGGCCTTTAGAACAGTTTGGACTATTTGGAATGGTATAGAACTTTGGATTTTTCCATAGACTGTGACAGTTTGCAAAGGGTATGAATAATTTTGGACATGGTGCGTTTTGTACAAATGTACATAAAAGCTCTTGCACATCGTCTTGTTATCTTTTAGGAGAAGCCTGTGTCATTTCTGGTAAAAAGAAAAAAAAAACTTGCTGTAACTTTAAGTCAGAATTTGCCAGGGGTAAATAATTTCGGGCTTGACTGTATATATAAAATATATATAAGAATACAGATTTCACATGCTCAGAAAGTAACATATTTTCATATTTGTCTTGAGAATTAGTTGAAAGTGGGGCAGAAGTCACATTGTTTCACTCTGCCGTTACATGTTGTGGATTTTCCATATTTACAACTCATTCAGCAACGATCCCCTAAAGCAACAATAGTGCATTAATGACCGTTCCCTTCATCTATACGCTTGCCTGTACTTGTACGCTGTAGTAAACATGTCAATAAAGGATATGACGAGCATAATTGTGGCAAACGATTGGCACACTGATATTCCTGTGCCATAGAATTTAACTACAAATAGATGTGGCTGCAAGCAAAGAAACCTGGCGCGTTTGAAAAAGCTGAGTCAGATGGCTTGATGTGTGCCCACCACCAAATATTTCACATCCGCAAATCAGCCGATATAGGGTTTAGATATTTGGCACAAGGGTGTGCAACTTTGGATCATATGAACCAGAATAGGATTAGTAACTGGCTGACAACTTCTGAATCCAAAGCATCATGCGCTTTGAACACATCTTAACCCTATAAAGCCAAACGTATCATATTATTATTCGCCATTGCAGGCCTCTAACTTATCAACATGATTGAAACTTTGCAATCTGTTGTCAGATTGATCGTTTATAGTAAGTAAAAGGACTTTTAGTATAATTGTAAAAGTGTCCATCCTCAGATTGTGGTTCACAAGTCTTTTTGCTGTGAAATTTTTACTGACTTTTATAAACTAAATGCAAAACTGTAATATTTCAAGATGGACATTTACTTGACTAAAGCAATTTAGGTTTACTTGATTATCCATACATCATTTTGTTTTAAGAAAATCATGTTTAAAAAAATAACAAATATATAATACATTAGTCTGTGAGGAATCTCTCAATCAATTAAAACTACAGAGACCTAATCACAAAACTAAGCATTTAAATATCATCTTAATAAGACATATTTCATTTTACTTTCTGATTAACATCATAGCAAACTGCAGATTTTTTTTCTCAGTTTGGGGAAAAAAACTGTCAAAAGTTTTTGAACAGTAAGATTTTTAATGTTTTTTAAAGAAGTCTCTTCTGCTCACCAAGCCTGCATTTATGTGATCCAAAGTACAATTTTACAAAACATTTTACAAAAGATTTCGATTTTTAGATAAATGCTGTTCATTTGAACTTTCTATTCATCAAAGAAACCTGAAAAAATCTACTCAGCTGTTTTCAACATAATAATAATAAATGTTTTTTGAGCAGCAAATCAGAATATTAGAATGATTTCTGAGGGATAACGTGACTGGAGTAATAATGCTAAAAATTCAGCTTTGAAATCACAGGAATAAATTACATTATAAAATATATTTAAATAGTAAATAGTTATTTTAAATAGTAAAAATATTAAAAAATGTTTTTGTTGTACTTCGGATCAAAAAAATGCAGGTTAATGTTTAAAAAACATTAAAAATGTTACTGTTCAAAAACTTTTGACTGGAAGTGTAAATAAAAAAAAAAAATCATGTCAAAATGTTTAATAAATTGTTCCATATAAATGAATAAATAAATGATTTTTTTATTTTATTTTATATGTCACAAGCTTTTTAGGGTTAAGGTTCTTTCATGTCGTTGCTATATAATGTAATATACAAAAATAAGTGTTGATGAATTGGGTTATTGAAATAAAGGCATGTTACTGACAAGGAAAAATACTCCATATAATATACAGCATTCACTAACCGCATTTGGTCTATTAATGTCTTTTTAATATAAAACCTGTCTCAGTGCAGCATTGCTGTAGTGACCAGAAGAGTAATGCTGACCTAGCAGCCACATGCTACCTTCTTCCAAACCAGACTCATTCCCTTCTTTGTCTATTCGAATGACTTTCTCTTTTATGAGAAAACTGAGCTGTGACACTCTGCAGTCCAAACACAACAATCCCGGAGCTCAGCGGTGAGAGAGGAAGCTATAATCTCAGGTTTATATAGCTGACTTTGAGGCTCAGCCATTAACCTATTAAACAATGTTTTTTAACGAGGGGGGAAACACGGGGACCCACGCACCCCTTTTTGCGTCACTAGAGAAATCTTCTGTAAAAGTCAACCGAAAAGCTTTGTAAAGGGGTGTCCTTGATGCTTCCTTTTCATTGTGTTTGTGCTGGCTCCTTTGCATCAAGTTGTGATTCATGGACAGCCACACATGGCAACGTCACAATTGTGCATATAAAGATGTTTTATTGGCTTTCAAAAGCATTAAAACAATAACTGTGTATGATTGGTTTCAATTACGCTGACGCTTGATTCCGCAATTTATATATTCAGGCAGGATTTCAACTCCATTGGCTCTGTGGTTGAGTGTTAGTTTGTTTTGGGCCTGCAGCTGCTTTTAGAAAAGCATGCTACCATACTAGTGTTTCATGCATGTACAATATGCTGTACTTAGCAATTAATTACATGCAATGCAAATTTATATTAAATGCAGTTAGTGCACATACACCAAGCATATTAGATGTCCATTCTGAGCATATTTCCACTAAAGAGAGTTATTCCACATGTAACCACTAGCAGGTGCTAACTTGGATTTCCACACAAGACTTCAGTTCATGACCGGTCATGGTGACTTAAAATCCTCTGAGAACATCCCATGTTGATTTGATTCTGTAGACCAGCAGTCCTCGGTAATCTATATCTGCACACAAGCGCTAAGCAGCAAAACTGCATTACACAAACATCCTCTGTCAATTGTGCCGCAGGGCTGCGTCTCATCATGTAATCAGTGATGGTTTTAATGCAATTGCCAGTGTTTCCTCCTACACAGATCAGCAGTCGTGACCTTGACCGAATGAAGCTTAAGTCCAGATGCTGACCGGAGGTGTATGGGGTCAAACTTACCTCAGCCTCACAATAAGTGGTTTATTTGGCGAGAGCTGTGGGGCCCTACAATGTTTATTTGCTTCCCTCAGTGATAGTTTGGAGACCCTCTCTGCATGTAGTGAGATAGGAAGAAAATATCCATGAATTGAGAATGAATTGAGACCTCAGAATAGGAAGGGCAAGCATTCCACTAGATAGAAAAGTGACTAAAATAGAAGAGCAAGGGCTGACCACATGACCACTTCTGTCCAGTTAGGATTGGATAAGTGTATGGTCTAGTCAGCCCCTGCTGGTAGATGCTGTAACTACAACATTTTGAGGGTAAAATCATCTTTCTCCATTTTGCATTCAAAATTAGCCATGTTTTCTTTTGAAATTCATTTTGTACGCAATAAATGAATTGCAAATATTTTATTCTATTTAAGCAGATGCTTTATTACTGCCTCATACTTGTTTGAGGGCTCTTTAAGGGAGTATCCAACCAAAAATGTTGGTAACTAAACTGTTTTCGTTTGCATCGACTTCTATTGAAATACAATAGAAGTGAAAGGGAACCGAAACTGTTTGGTTGTCAACACTACTCAACATTTTCAAGATCTATCTTTTCACACTGAGAACAACTGAGAGACTCATATGCAACTATTACAGAAGGTTCAAATGCTCACTGATGCTCCAGAAGAAACACGATGCATTAACAGCAGGGGGTGAAAACTTTTGAACAGAATGGAGATGTGAACATTTTTCTTATTTTGCCTAAATATCTTTTTTTTTTTCAATTAGTACAGCCCTTAAGAGGCTACAGAAGATGTTTCCCAGAAGACAAAATAAGTTAAATTTACCCTGATCTTAAAATTCCAAAGGTTTTCACCCCCCGGCTCTTAATGCATTGTGTTTCCTTCTGAAGCATCAGTGAGCGTTTGAACCTCCTGTAATAGTTGCATATGAGTCCCTCAGTTGTCCTCAGTGTGAAAAGATGGATCTCAAAATCATACAGTCATTGTTGGAAAGGGTTCAAATACATAAACATGCTGAAAAACCAAAGAATTTGTGGGATCTGAAGGATTTTTCTGAAGAACAGCAGGCAGTTCAACTGTTCAGGACAACTATCACTAAACAAAAAAACTAGCTCCTACTTCAAAGTATTGTCTAATTAAACTATAAAATGACTGTAAAAAGCATGATTTACAGTTCAGATACAGGTTTTCACAAAACAAAAAGTTTATAAATGCTCAATGTCACATTTCAGCCTTTACAACATTTTTAGGAAAACTGATGAGTCAGAATAATCTATTAATTTGAGCAATTATCATCAATTATTATATTAATTGAATAACATTAATATATTTTACTCTCAGATGTTTAGATTTTTGTAATGCATTACCTTCTTGTCAATGCACCTGTTCACATTTACAACTGCATGTTTGCAGCGTAAAAACATGGGTTGATTTTCACATTGGGCAGACAGGTTGATTTAAAATGCAAATCCATTCTTTGCCAGCAGGTGGCGCTTTTGAAACGGCAGAAATATAGCGGTTTCCCAGTAACGACTGTACACAAATCAGTGCAAAATCGGATTTCTAACTTTTCAGCACTCATATTTATTCAATGATATAGCCTTTCTAAGTTTAATCGTCACATTCAGCCATATCAGCAATTCTTGTCTAAACTAAATTTAAATAACATTAATATATTTTACTCTCAGATGTTTAGATTTTTGTAATTCATTAATTTCTTGTCGATCCACCTGTTTACATTTACAACTGCATGTTTGCAGCGTAAAAACATGGGTTGATTTTCACATTAGGCAGATGGGTTGAGTGAAAATGCAAATCCATTCTCTGCCAGCAGGTGGCGCTTTTGAAACGGCAGAAATATAGCGGTTTCTCAGTAATGACTGTACACAAATCAGAACTTTGCAGCGCTCATATTAATTTAATGATATAGCCTTTTGAAGTTTAATCGTCACATTTAGCCATATTGCAATTCTTGTCTAAACTAAATTTAAATAACATTAATATATTTTACTCTCAGATGTTAAGATTTTTGTAATGCATTACCTTCTTGTCAGTCCACCTGTTCACATTTATAACTGCGTGTTTGCAGCGTAAAAACATGGGTTGATTATTTTTACATTGGGCAGATGGTTGAACGAAAATGCAAATCCATTCTCTGCCAGCAGGTGGCGCTTTTAAAACGGCAGAAATATAGCGGTTTCCCAGTAAAATTTTGAACTTTGCAGCGCCCATATTTATTCAATGATATAGCCTTTCGAAGTTTAATCGTCACATTTAGCCATATCACAACTCTTTTCTTTCCATCCCCAAATTTAAGACTACTTGAAATCATAACTAAGACTTGTACCGTTTAAGACTTTTTATGGCCTTACATTTTAAATTAAATTCAATTTAAGACGTCAAAACACTTTAAGGACCTGCGGAAACCCTTCAAATGCATGCCAAACATTGTCATTTGCCCGTCAACATACAGTTTACATATTTTTAACACAAACATGCAAAACAGCGATAGGTGGGCATTTCAACATAAATGCAGCGCTTAAATGACGTCGCTGTTGGCCGGCTTATGTGACTACAGAATTCTTACTAGCGGTGTGAACACAACCAGAAAAACAGCTCTAAGGGAAAAAGAATTAATAACTACGCAGTGCAAAAGCCCCTATGATACTAAAATAACCCTGCTTGGAATGACATGAGGGTCAGTAAACGAAAGAATGTTCATTTTTAATCAAGTTATTCCTTTGAATTATATTCCTCAAGAAGAAAAAGACTCATTCTTTCCTTGGCATTTCTAACAGCTCAGCAAAACTTGACCATGAGGAAAGAAGAAACCACTTAGAATTTGGTGTTTCAGTGAAACAGTACATTAAACACAATGTTCATTTCAACCCAACGTCCTAACGCCTACTACCGTATCGCCGTGCCAGGATCCACACTGTAACATGGGCATTAGAAACAATTTGTCTGTTTTGAATATGCCGTTCTCCTTGGGCTGAGGCACATGTTTAAGATTCCTACGCACTCCAGACTCAATGCCTGCAGTTTGTTTGAGCGAGCCGGATTTAGTGCCAGCCCTGGACGGGGAAAGAGGGAACTGCTCCATGTCAAATGCTAATTATGGGATGGTCGGCAGCACCAAGACAATTTATTGTTGTAAGAACTTGTAAAAGATCTTTCCTCTTTTCTAAACAGAATTCTTTTAAGGGCTGTTCAAACAGCCAAGACAATCATGAAGTAATACTACATCATTATAAGACAATCAGAGCCCAACGTATAACTGCGATGGCGGGTGTTCAAGTTACAAAGCAATGTTTTTAAGGACCCCAATGAAATCAAAATCTGAGTTTTGTGGCTTTTAGTTCATGTGTGTTAGATTTGAGCTAATCTATATTCTTTTTTTTTTAACCATTCAAATGTAAATCCATAGCATGTAGAACTGGCACAAGAAAGGCAGTGTCTCCTCAAAATATTGGATGAGAAAAAAAATTTGTAGTAAAAAGTGTATAAATCACTCGTTTTACTAAAGAAACATTGTCCAACAGTGGTAAAGTTACAGCAGGAGTCACGTCTCTTTCGCCTCCCCTCAGCCTATTGAGTTTTAACTGACCCCCTAAAGCGTGTGGTGAGTTTGGTGGGGGGTAATTGAGAATGAATGGGGGAAAGTCATCTGAGAGGAGGCAATGCCACCATTGCGACATGATTGGATATGACTGGTTATATTCAGCAGTGATTGGTTCATGCGATAAATCCTGCCTCGTGTTTGAGTGCATTCGCAAATCAGTCGGAATGAATATAATGCTTTTTAAAAAAAAGTACTCATCCCCTTGTCATCCAAGATGTTCATGTCTTTCTTTCTTCAGTCATAAAGAAATTATGTTTTTCGAGGAAAACATTTCAGGATTTTTCTCTATATAGTGGACTTCTATAGTGCCCCGAGTTTGAACTTCCAAAATGCAGTTTTTAATGTGGCTTCAAACGTTCCCAAATGCAGTTGTAAACGATCCCAGCCGAGGAAGAAGGTTCTTTTCTAGCAAAACAATTGTTTTTTTGTTTGTTTACAAAATTACAGTTTATATACTTTTTAACCTCAAATGCTCATCTTGTCATTTTTCCGGTTCAAGACAGTTAGGGTATGTCGAAAAACTTCAGAAGTACCGACCCAGTGTTTGCAAAGTGAACATGCAAAGATCATCAAACATCCCTTAACAAAAAAGGTAAAACAGCAATGTAGGCGATTTTAAAGTTGAGGGATAAATTGAGATGGGAGTTTTTCAACATCCATCATTTTGCTAGATAAGACCCTTCATCCTCAGCTGGGATCGTTTACAACCGCATTTGGGAACATTTGAAACCGCATTTAAACTGCATTTCGGAAGCTCAAACTCGGGGCACCATAGAAGTCCACTATATGGAGAAAAATCCTGAAATGTTTTCCTCATTTCTTTATGACTGAAGAAAGCAAGACATGAACATCTTGCATGACAACTGGGTGAGTACATTATCTGTACATTTTTGTTCTGAAAGTGAACTTCTACTTCAACGGGAAGACTAATTTTAAAAAGTAAACAGCTCACACTTCGATATAAAGACTTTGTCAAAATAAGACTTAAAATATCATGAAAACATGATCTGTGGGAGTTTTTAGTGAGTAAACAGCTCGGTGAAATTTTAAGTAAATCTCATTACGATCATCTGATCATCATTAATCGGCCATATTGGTGGCACTGAACGTAAACAAAGAGACTGAACTGAACAAAACTAGCATATTTTGCTGACTATTGCTGTTGAAAATGGTTGAAAATTGTGACCCTGGACCACAAAACCAGTCATAAGGTTAAATTTGTGAGATTTATACATCATATGAAAGCTCAATAAATAAGCTTTCTATTGATGTATGGTTTGTTAGGATAGGCCAATATTTGGCTGAGATACATCTATTTGAAATCAGAAATCTGAGGATGCAAAAAAATCAAAAAGACTGAGAAAATCACCTTTAAAGTTGTCCAAATTAGGTTCTTAACAATGCATATTACTAATCAAAAATTACATTTTGATATGTTTACAGTAGGAATTTTACAAAAAATCTTCATGGAACATGAACTTTACTTCATTTCTTAATGATTTTTGGCATAAAAGAAAAATCAAAAATTTTGACCCATGCAATGTATTTTTGGCTATTGCTACAAATATACCCCAGCGACTTAAGACTGGTTTTGTGGTCCAGGGTCACAATTATTGTCATGTTCTGGGCTGTACTCATTGGTGAGACCAGAAAAACATTTGGAGTACTATAGACTACCAAAAGTTTGAACAAATCACGGAAAAGAGTGCAATAAACTGAACCAAGATTTCCAGGGCAAGAATTTTGACCACATTTGTGTTTGTTCTTATCATTTTCTGGTCAGGTAGGTGAAATATTAGGTTTAATAAATACTGCTTGTACGCATCTGTATTTAAAAAAAATATTTACTGATACATACTGGCATTTAAATATTTGGGGTCTTTTCTTTTTTCTCTTAGATAAACGAACACTTTATTCAGTAAGGACAGATTAAATTAAAAGCAACAATGAAGACAATTGCAACACTACAATATATTTTAATTTCAAATAAATGTTGTTTTTTTTGTATCATGGTTTCCACAAAAATATTGTAAGTATCAGTATTAATAAATTGATCAGCAAATCAGCATGTTAGAATGATTTCTGAAAGATCATGTGACACTGAAGACTGGACTAATGATGCTGAAAATTCAGCTTTGATCACAGGAATAAATTAAGATTTTAAAATAATGTATTATAAAATAAATTCTGTTTTAAATAGTAACACTATTTAACAAAATTATGGTTTTGATTGTATTTTTGATCAAATAGCGTAACACTTCTCTCACTGACTCCAAACATTTGAAAAGGACAGATGTATATTAAAATAATAAATTATAAACACTACCAGTCAAAAGTTTTTGAACAGTAAGATTTTTTTTTTTTTGGAAGAAGTCTCTTCTGCTCACTGAGCCTGGATTTGCTTGATCCAAAGTACAGCAAAAATGGTAATATTTTGAAATATTTTTACTACTCGAAGTAACTTTTCTATTTGAATATATTTTAAAATGTAATTTATTCCTATGATTTCAAAGCTGAATTTTTAGCATTACTCCAGTTTTCAGTGTCCTTCAATAAAAAGTCTAATATGCTGATTTTTATTATCATTATCAATATTTAAAAACGTTTAGTGCGTTTTTTTCAGGATTATTTGATGAATAGAAAGATCCAAAGACCAGTGTTTATCTGCAATAAAAAGCTTTTGTAACATTATTCACTATACCATTTAAAGCTTGGAGTCAGAAGTTTTTTTGTTTGTTTTGTTTTTTATGAGGGAAGATATAGAAATGAATACTTTTATTTAGCAAGGATGCTTTAAATTGATCTAAAGTGATGATAAAGACATTCATAATGGTACACAAGATTACCATTTTAGATAAATGCTGTTCTTCGGAACCTTCTATTCATCAAAGAAAAAAATTATACTCTGCCGTTTTCAACAAACGTTTTTTGAGTAGCAAATCTAAAGAATGATTTCTGAGGGATCATGTGAAACTAAAGACTGAAGTAATAATGCTAAAAATTCAGCTCTGATCACAGAAATAAATTGCATTTTAAAATATATTCAAATAGAAAGCAGTTATTTTAAAAAGTACAAATATTTCAAAATTGTAGTTTTTGCTGTACCTGGGATCAAATAAATACAGGCTTAGTGAGCAGAAGAGACTTCTTTAAAAACAAAAAAAAGAAACATTAAAAATTGTTCAAAAACATTTGACTGGTAGTTTATGATCAATGTTTTGCTTTGTATGCATGTATGATCCATTTATAAAAATAGTGTACATATTTCATAATTTTTTTAATTTTTGGGGGAGGAATTTAAATACACAGATGTACCCACGTTACCAATAAAGATAATTGCCTGTGTATTCACTCAGTATGGGTACTTTCCAAATACTTTCAACCCTAGTACCAAATCTTAAACTGCATTACACCAACAATGAAAATACCGCATTTGATGCATGTTTGAAAGTAAACGACCAAACCTGTGCGGAGCAGCTCTTTTCCTACAAATGACGAGTTGCCTTTACAAAACAAACATAAGGCCATGTAACCCAGAAACTGCACACTGGACGAACAGGCAGCCAACTGAGCCACAAGTGCATGCAATACGGTCAGACGAAGAACATTAGAACTACGGCAGAAATGTGGAACAACACACAAAGAAAAGCAGTTTTGAAACTCAACCTATTTTGGTTAGCTTACAATACATGCTAAAGAGGAATGGCAAGGATTGGTTTCTTTATTTCATGTTTGCTCGTGGTTTACGCTGCACATTCCTCGAGATGTGGTGGAAAAAGACTACAGCCTCGTTCGAAAGGCTTCGGACTTGGATCTGCTGTAGAAATAAAGCTTTGCCACAATTGATTTTTTTTTTATTTGAACAGTTGACAAAAGTAGAAGGCTGAAGGCCAAGGATGAGACACAGCATATAGTTTGTATTTAGCTCAATTTCCCAACGCATCAAGATCTCGGCAGACACAAGGGTTAGGAAGCACAAACTGAAAAGACAAACAGCATCTGAACTATACACCAGGACTTTCCCTGAAGGAAGAGAAAGAAACTGTCTCAAGAGTCAAAACTAATACATGAAAACCAGATCTCCACCTTGAAACAGACAAAACATGAGTGCATCAGATGGGACCAAACACATTAAAACAGTGATTTTTTTTTTCCAAAAGCGTCTTCCGGTGGTGAGTCAGCACGTTAAATGAATTCAGGTCAAGTTCTTGAATGGTGCATGTGAAGACAAAGTTTGTAAGGTTTGGGGGAGAAAAACAAAACTCAACTTGTAGACTTTTATCTTCTAGCAATCATACGAGGCAACAGTGTCTGTTTATATTTATATATAAGTTCTGTATCCTTTGGTTTCACGTGGGGGATGCGTTCCTTGTGTCCTTCTGTGGATTCAAATAAACCAAATTCAAGTTCAAAAGGGCACATGGTAAAACACAACTCGGCAACTGAAAGGAAAAACAGACCTCATGTACACAACAAAATGAAACCAGGATTACACGGATTCGAAGGAAGATTCTGACTGTGCTCGTGTTGCTGGGATAAAATAAGCTCATTCAGATGGATGTGAAATTCATGCTCTGCATTTCTAGAGTGGAAAGATGAGTTCACACCAGCCTAACCTGTGGTTAGAGGCAGGACTGTGTGAAGAGCTCAGCTCAAAGGATCTGTTCCTGGAAGCGACGTGTAGACTTTCTACAGCCAACAACAAAACGTGTGCATTTGTGAGGGGATAAAGATTAGATGTACCAAGTGTAAAGCCTGAAACATTCCCAAAAACTTGTTATCAGAGGTATATTCAGTAATAGGGTGAAGAACAAGAATGTGTGCAGAGTTTTCAAACACTCATCATTCAAACCACAATAATCTAACTTAGCTCTTTAGATGATTTCAGCTACCGTAAGTGTTTGTAGTAATCACAGCTCCATCAAAAATCAGTGCAGAAAATGCAAAGACTGTATCCTTTCTGGGTAGGGATGTAACGATATTATCAATATCGTGATATCGCGATAGCAAAGCGGTTTCGATATTATCGTGGTCACATAATGATATTAAACTTTTAAAAAATATTTAAACTTCTTATTCTAACATGAAAGGTCTTCACAGTTGCGTTTTGGGCCATTATGCTTTGGCACAGCATCTAGCAAACAAACTAAAAACAAAAGGGCAATATAGCTAAATTCCTTCCTTGCTTTTGTTTTCGCTGCGTGTTTCAAAGAAAAGTGCACACATTGAGGCGATCAGCTCATGATCTGGTGTTTTTCACGCCTCAAAACGTCTCTGTTCTATGAAAGTCTGTTTCCGCCACTGATAATTTTTTTTTTTTTTTAAAAGGTAATTGCGACTTTTACTTCTCACAACTCTCACTTTTTTCCTCACAATTGTGAGTTTACATCTCGCAAATGTTTTTTTTTTTTTTTTTCAGAATTGCGAGACATAAAACGCAGTTGCAAGCTATAGTCAGAATTTCTAGATATAAAATTAGAATTGCAGGATATAAACTCACAATTGTGAGAAAATAAAGGCAGAATCGTGAGATAAAATAATTTCGCAATTCTCTTCGCAATTATGAGTTATAAAATCCAGTTCTGAGGAGGGGAAAGGAAAGAGAGAACTAATGCTCAGAATTGAGAGTTTACATTTAAAAATAAATATGCTTTATGATGCCATAGGAGAATCTATTGTTTAAATGGTTCCTTTATGGAACCTTTAGCGTCTGAAGAATCTTTCTGCTTAACAAAAGGTTCTTTGTGGCGAAAGAAGGTTCTTCAGATTATAAAAAGGTAAGAAAGAAATGGTTCTTTGTGGAACCAAAAATGGTTCTTCTATGGCATTGCTGTGAAGAACCTTTTAAAGCACCTTTATTTTTAAAGTGTGTATATCTCACAATTTTGAGTTAACTCACTGTTGCAAGTTTATATCACACAATTCTGACTTCATTTTTCAGAAATGCAAGTTCATATTTCGCAATTCTGACTTTATATTCTTAGAAAAAAAAAAACTTTTTTGAGATAAGTCGCAGATGAGTAGTTTTATTCAGTGGCAGAAACTAGCTTCCATTACGTTCACTGTGAATGAATGAAGTGAACTCGTTTATCGCACGTTAAAAAAACAACAGCCACCAGTAATGCATATTTTCACAGCAGATGATTACAGCATTTTACTAGATTTGTAGTGGACGCGTTTTTGTAAGCCTGCTTTCACTAAACAGTTTTCCTTCAAAATAAAAGCTCTACTGCTGATTTTGTCAAAATAAAAGCTTAAAACTGCAATATGAATTGCTGACAGCTAGAAGTTTAAATGGGTACTGCCATCCAAAATCTGTCTTTCAAGTAGTAGTGCAATTTCACTCCTGTACTGTAGAACAAAAATAATATACCTATGAAATATTAATTTATTTATTTTGCAGTGCAATTGTTTTACAATGTGTGACCCTTGATCACAAAACCAGTCATAAGTGTCTTTTTTTTTTAATTGAGATTTCTAAATCACCTGAAAGCTAAATAAATAAGCTTTGCACTCTTACAATAGGACAATATTTGGCCGATATAAGACTATTTGAAAATCTGAAATCTGAGAGTGCAAAAAAAAAAAAAAACACCTTTTAAGTTGTCCAAATTAAGTTCTTAGCAATGCATTACTAATCAAAAATTAAGTTGATATATTTACAGTAGGGGAAAAAAAAAAAAAATCTATCATTTGGCTATTGCTACAAATACACCCGTGCTACTTAAGAGTGGTTTTGAGGTCCAGGGTCACATATATGTTATCATTTTCTAATTTGTTTGGCTTCCTAAAACACCAGTGTGAATGTAATTTAGACTGAGACATTATATAACAAAAAAAAAAAAAAAAAAAAAAAAAAAAAAAAAAAAAAAAGGAGGATTGAGTCTCCTCAAATTCAGGTACAAGTCAATTCACTGACCTTGTGACTTTATTTTTCTTAAGAACATGGGCTTGAGCTCTTGATATTAAATTCTCTAAGTGCATTAGAATAATTTTTAAATATCGCAATAAATACCGTATCGTGGACTTTATATCGCGATATTTTGATATTGTTACATCCCTATTTCTGGGCCTAGGAAAGCAGAGCAATGTCATCGTGTTAGTTATTCAAAGTAACTTTGTCATGTCAGTGATACTTTGTGTGGA
This sequence comes from Garra rufa, assembly GCF_049309525.1. Lineage (NCBI taxonomy): Eukaryota > Metazoa > Chordata > Actinopteri > Cypriniformes > Cyprinidae > Garra > Garra rufa. The sequence continues at coordinate 7,082,036 of NC_133363.1, read as the reverse complement.
AAAATGAATTTAAATTACAAAAAAAAAAAAAAAAAAAAGTCCAAATGAAATAAATAAGGTCAGGCATAGTACTTGTATAACTTTATTCATTGTTGTGCTTTAACCTTGGGTCATTTCCTTTCAAAAGATCAATTTAAATGGAACAGAAAATATGCGAATGGGGAATGAAAACTCAAAATAAATCAACAAAATACAATCAGGTATAATATTGATGATGCAAGGTCTCTTAAACAGATGCAAACATGATTTGCTGTTTGTGCGCATCTGCAGTTGCGCCACGGCGGATAAACTGCAGTAAGAGACATTTCTTGCGACTCATTCTGAGATATCATCCTCGGAGCTGCACACGGAGCCTCAACATGCATAAGACAGGTTGACTGCTCGGAGCGGGCTAACACAACAGAATGAGATGCAGACCAGATGTATCTCAACACAGCTCCCTCTCGAAACTTGGCAGGAGTGGCTCAGTTCTTGCTGCTCTACTGACATCGAAAGGCAGCCAGTGGACAGCGGATACACTTTACTCGTATGAACAGAACGAATGAAAGATGGCGAGAGGGGACAAAAAACAAACGCGAGTCAATGTTCATGATGGAGACACATCTCGCCAGTGTGAAAGTACGCAAAAAGCCTAAGGAACAAGCACAACCCCCCCAGGGAGCTGATCGAGGTGACCGCCGCCAAGATTCAGATTTTTGCGTTTAATACTTTTAAAACTTAAATATCTGCAAGAAATGTGCAAACGACGCACATCCGCCTTATTAATTGACCGGTTTCATTTTTAACGTGCACAAAGCTTTTGTAATCATTTATATCCTAAAGCGCATTAAAATTGTAAGATAGTCATTCTAATCCTACACCCAAAAATCACACTGAAGGTCTCAAAACCAAGAAGCCAATTTGTTTTTTGTTTTTTTTCTTGTTTTGCTTTTAACCATTTCAGCACACTGCAGCACCCTTTCTCCCAACCGCTATATGTGTTCTCCCATGACTCGAGTGTAATCTAGATGTGAAGCGGGGAGAGAAGAGGTTGTGGTGGTGGTGGTGGTGGTGTGTCTCGCTTGTGGAGTCGACGAACTCCTACATTGAGATCTACACAAAGTTTGGTAGCTTGCTGGTGTTGGGCCACATTGATGCTCTAGTCAAGAATTTAACAGGCTCCACTTAACTTGCTGCAAATTAGGCCGACAACTCCTCTCGCTAAAAGGCAAAACACTTCATCTTTTTTTTCCTATGCCATTTTAAAAAAGTAGATTAAACAAAAAGAAAAGAAAAAGAATGATTTTCTCCAGCAGTCCATCAGCCTCAACCGGTTCGAGTTCTTTCAGCCGGGATGCTCTCCGGCCAGTCAACACGAGGCTGCGGATGTTTGCAGTGATTCAGGTCTGTCTCTCCGAACTGGAGCGTTCTGCAGTGCTAACATTTCTCCCCTCTGCTTCTCCAGACCATGCGTGGAGGGGGAAAACACTATTACAGGAAAGTCTTTAGATACATCTGATGTCTTTTCCTCTTCCAAAAAACAAAGAAAAAGAAAAAAGTTGGAAAAGCTGGCTCTCTGGAATAGCAGGGTTGAGGGAAAAAGGACAATCGTGAAGTTGGGCAGTGTTCCTGTTGAGACACGTGGTTGTGTGTGTGTGTGAGAGATTGTGTGCGTGTCTGCATGTAAACGTGTGTTTGAACGTATGCTTGTGTGAGCGTTTGTGTGTATGAGTATGGTTTCTACAGCAGGTCCACACGACGGTAGTACAGCAGGTAGGCAGTGCGCTCTGCAGTCTGCTTCACCACCTGATGCTGATTGATGATCTTCACCGCCTGGTCATCAATGCGCAGCCAGCCGTTCAGACCGATGTGGAAGACATCTGTAGTGTAGTGGCCACCCGTGGCACTGTTCCCATGGTGATAGACGACTGTGGAAAAACAAGAATTTCAGAATGTAAATAAAGGAATTTCTACTCAAATTTACACCAATAAATGTGGCTGCGACTCCTTTGTGTATATATTGTGTGCATCTGTGTAAAATAAAGAAGAGAGCCAGATGTGGCCAAATGAAGAGGCAGCAGAAGCCGTTTATAGTAGCTAAACAATGAGTGCATTTACATGCACATGTTTAAAGGGATAACTGGGTTTTAAGACATGTATTGCTTAATATAATATCAATGAGTCTCAAGTCTCTTACTGATGTAGTAGAAAAATAAAAAAAACAACTGCTTTTGTTAAATGTGTTTTTTGTTTGAATAACTGCTAAGTAGATGTTTAAGATCCTTCTATTATCTATTAAAACCCACAATAAAATGTAAAATATTAGTAAGCTTAAAATTTATATAAAATCATCATTTATTGGGTACTTTTAATTGCGAAGTGGCTGACCCGAACCCAAACCTTAAATTTCAACTTCTGAAATCTTATGTATTTTTTTCCACTGTTGTTTTTATTCTTTTAAGTTCCAAAAATATATTTTCTTTGCAAATTCTGAAACTTTATGTAAAAAATTGTGTCCTGCATTTTCATGTCACTACAGAATCAGTGTATTGTTTTAGTCCATTAGCCGAGACTGATTTTAACTACACCCGTACATTTATAATCAGGAAATAATCCTGTGTCTCCCTCTCTCATAGCTACAATGTGTGAGTAGATAGATCTCATCATTTTGAGAAAAATGTTCAAAAGTCAGTAAAAACAGAAACAACTGTTCAGAACTGTTCTAGCTAACCATGTACTGATTAGCATCTATGAGTTGGGTTCAAATGCATCTAAAAATGTCACAACCAAAACATTTGGAGTAGGATGTTTGTTTTTTGGGTGTAGAAACATTCACTACAGAATTTTAACCCACATACTAAAATATTATTAAAACATGTTTTGGTAATGTAATTCGGTCGCTACCAAAACAGTCTCAGCCTCAGACGTCACGCCCACGAAACATTGGCTAAACTCCTTCAGTGGCCGCAGTGTCATGACAAATGTCGGCATGGTATCTAGCGTTTCTTGTTTCTGCCATTTGTAAGCTCTTTCAATAGCTGTGGTCTACTAAGAGCATCAAAGGCAAAAGTGAGAGAACAAAAACGCAGGGCTTTAGGAAGTTTGATTAGTTTACAGGCATCTTTCCATTCTTTTCTCCTCTTCTTATCGCCAGAAAAGCAGTGAAGACAGACATTGCTTCTCTTGTTGCCCTTCAACTGAAAATTGCTACCAAAAGCCACACAATGTGGCATCGTATGAGTACTTTACAACCATTTGATGTTATGGAAATAATGGTGTCCCCATCGCCTAACATATGTGACCCTGGACCACAAAACCAGTCTTAAGTCGCTGGGTTATATTTGTAGCAATAGCCAAAAATACATAGTATGGGTCAAAATTATTGATTTTTCTTTTATGCCAAAAATCATTAGGAAATTAAGTAAAGATCATGTTCCATGAAGATTTTTTTGTAAAATTCCTACTGTTAACATATCAAAATGTAAATTTTGATTAGTAATATGCATTAAGGACTTAATTTGGACAACTTTAAAGGTGATTTTTTTTTTTGCACCCTCAGATTCCTGGTTTTCAAATAGTTGTATCTCGGCCAAATATTGTTCTATTCTAACAAACCATACATCAATAGAAAGCTTATTTATTGAGCTTTCATATGATGTATACATCTCACCTTATGTACACATCACCTTCTGACTGGTTTTGTGGTCCAGGGACACATATGTATAAAACAATGTGGACTTTTTAAATAATGCAAGTCTTTCAAAAACTTTCTACTACACATTTCAGTTTTCATTTTCAGATTTGTACTAAGGGAGGAAAATAACACAAATTCAATTTTAAAAATGTGTTCTCATTTCGTGCAACAGAAGTGGTACAATCAAAACACTGCATCTTGAAAGGATATTATAGGTCCTAAGATTCCCGCTTACATGTTGCAACACTCTTCTTTGTTTAATGACTTATTTAACATGACAGCTGATTTAACAAAATACTCAGATACAAAAATTTTATTTTGACGTCACTACTGGGAAACAAACTGATTTATTAGAAGTCTTCACAGTTTACTTAAATATCTGGGTTATTGGTTTGCATGTAACCTGGAACAACTGGTGATTTCAATGAGCTGATTTCTGCAAGTTATCAGCGTATTGATGTGCATGTAAACATGTACAACGTCACAACCTCCAGCATTACACAGGTGTGCATATATTGGCTTTTTATAATGAATTCTGACTGTTTATTCCCCCTTGTGTTTTGACTGTTTTTGATTCAAGTTTGGCATCAATGCAAAGTAACTTGACATTACGCAACGCCTATGAATCATCTGTTTTGCACTTACACAAATAGAGAAAAAAAAATTATTAAAAGCATCTTATTGGGACAGCCTTTAAAAACAGGCATTAATGCATCGTTACAACATCAAAAATTGTATATGATGAATGCCACAAGCACAATGATAATATTTTACTTATATTTGAAGCAAATTTAAGCAGTTGTTGGGTTAATGGGCAACTTGGACTGAACTACCACCTATTACACAATCCCTGCATTATCATAATCAGGGGATTCGAAGGGTTCCTAAAAACATGTGTTTTTACATATATATGCAACTTTGAAGTGTGTAGAGATTTGTCCACGTATGCTACAGTTGTTCACAGGCCAAAATACTGTAAGCAACCTTTATAAACCTCTTCTCTGACAGTATATACTACAACCCTACATAATTAATGCCACTCTAACATCAAATCACACAGGAAAATTGGCAGAATACAGACTTGATTAGACACATTCAACATGTATTGCAGTAAATTCTTGGCTGCCAGTAACGTTTACGGTAAGGAAAGCAGAAATATCGTGTGTGCTATATTACAGACGATTAAATAAAAAGTTTAGGAGACAATAATCTCTCTGTTTTCCATCCTTACCAGATGTTCAAACATGGATAACAGTCAGAAAAAAGGCTTCAGGGAAATGTATTGGTATGGCAACTGTTGCTAAGGTTGCTGGACAGGCTACTTCTTGACAAGCAGGGAGCCATTTTTCCCCTCAGAAAGGAAAATAAACTATAATTCACTCCTGGAGGTGGGGGAAAAAGGTGAACATCTCCCGTAAGGGAAGGCCATGTGTGTTTCAACAGATCAGTGAGTCGTGTGTGGAGGCAGAGAACAGAAATACAAGGCCTAACTAGTCAGCAATAGGAAGGTGCTGGAAGGATGGAGGCTTATGTCTTGATGACAGCTTGCTGGAAGCCATAATAAAGTATTTGCGCATGGGCCTGTCAGGTAAGCTCATATAAACAGGATTAGTATCTTACTCTGGAAAAGGTCCAAATAACAAATCACCAGTCAGTGATTAAGCCAGGCTGTATAGCTGAGGGCCAATCTTAAGTATCATCAATGTTTACAGAAGCTCATAGCAAACAAGCCTTGCAGTCTATGCCCTATTTCTTTAAACTTATGCTTGTGATTTAGCCGTACATTTTTGGTTATCAAAGATCTGAAAACACAGTTAAAGTTTCTTCATTCATGTGCAAGTTAACATCCAATCACTAAAGCGCCAGAGATGCTGTTGTCACATAATACCAGTCACATCTCTCCATGCTGGACAGAATGGACTAAAACACAGCTGTTACTGAGTTTCGGTTGAGACGGTTTAGAAATTAGCACTGTAAAGAGTACATTCAAATAGTCGCAGTATAACAGGAATAAAACATACCTGCAAAGAGCCTGTAGGTTCTTTGGCCTTTCAAAGTTTTGCTCCGCACCCCCGGCGACAGGAGATCTGAAAATCATGATGAATCACTTTAATATACAGCAACAGTTTCATAGCAGGCCAACTTGAACTATTAGTATGATCCATTTCATAGTTCTGAGAACCAGCATCATACAAAAACAAAGAGAGGAAACACTTGGTGCATGTAGAAAACTTAATAAATTGAATCCAGAGAAGCTGTTTTGAATAGTGTTAGTTCCAGATGAATCTGGTATTTATAGTTCCCAGTTGGAGTGACTGACATCTAGCCCACTTTCATCAATAGGATTCCCACTTTCATCAATAGGATTAGTGCTCTTGTTTATTTTGGTCATGTTCATATTTAGTGGAGGAACCTGGTCACTTTGTGGCGAGCAGAATTGAGAGCATATGTAAAGTTTTGCTCATAAACAGTCTCACCAGATTTTCAAAGTAATGGTTATCATCTTGAAACAATATATTCAAACGGAGCACAAAAAAAAATAAAATAGAGACTGGACCTGCACAGTGCATGTGCATAGAAATGAGGAAAATGTGTTTGGAAGCTAGAGACTACAAAGTAATATGACCATGTTAGATGTGCATGGCATGGTTAGATTATAACATGCTTTATAAATGTTTTACTTTCGCATTATTCCAAATATAGTAGTTACACGTTAAAGAGGGAGCAGTGAGATGCAGTTAGCAGAAAACAGGATTTTTTTTTTCTCCTGATGTCACCTGGGAACGAACAAACGCAACTGAAATCATGCAATCTAATGCGATCTAAAATCAATAGTTAGCGAACCCAGCTAATATCAATGTGACATCAGTAAAAGAGTTTCATAAAAATTGTAATAAGCACCTTTACTGATCTCCAGGTCAACTGGGTAATCAATATTCTTGATCAGTTTTTGACATCCACCGGTCTTTTCAAAGACGAATCTCTTGAGGTGAAGCACCAGCACTGGAGGAAGCTCTTCAAGAGTCACTCTCCGGCTGATCTCAATCTAGAAGCAGACAAAGAGGGTAGAGGGTCAGCCACAGGTTTCGAACTTCTTCAGCATCAATATTAATTCTTTCTCATATTCTATCTAAATATAAAGAGTTCATAATTAGCCATCTGTAGGTTGATTCTGATTCCAGAGTATAAGCAAATATTTGAGCAGCCACACATCACAAATGAAGAAGTTTCACAGTTTAATACAGGGTTCGTACAGATACTGTAAAATGAAATACTAGGACTTTAAACACTGCTTTTCTGGTTTTCAAAGACTTCAGAGATCTCATGTATCAAACAATGTCTTCTTTCAAATTAAAACCATGGTTAATTTCCGCAAGGGATGTGTAACTGTACTAGGGATGTGCGGTATACCGGTACTGTGAAAATACCGGTATTTATTTTTTTTTAAACGGTACAATATCAAAAGTTTGCTCAGTTCGGTATTTCATCCGCTGTTCCGATTTTCACCACTATGCGGCAATGTTCCGCAAACTGGCATAAAACCGGCAAGCGTGATAACAGACAAACGGCAATGGATCACACAGATGAAACGCGCTCTGCAGCGGTCAAAGGAGCTAGCAAAAAAATAAAGACTGAAAAGATATGTATATGTGAACCCATTTTATTCAGTCCCAAAATCACAATCCAACCTGTATCCTCTACTCTGTTGGGTTTTTTTGTTGTTGCATTCACATTTTCTTTGTGATAAAGACTGAAAATATATTAAGAGATTACTTTATTTTAATTAGATCTCTTCAGTTTTGTTTCTTCTAAAATCAAAATTGTAGTTATTTTTTTGTAACAATTTCTTTGCACAGTTGTTCATAGAGTTTCAAGCACTGTGTTTAATAAAACTGTTTTCAATTCACCTATATTTGCCTGTTTCCTTGTTTTTGTTTTTTTACCTATGGTATCGATACCAAGGTATTAGATCCTAGTATCGTACCGAAGTCAAAATTGTGTTATCGAGCCATCCCTAAACTGTACTGCCTTAATTGTTGTTTTCTACCATTTTTATATTTGTATTTAATTTTTATTCATTTTTTTTAATATGATTCACAATATGCACTCTGAAGTCCCAAACTGAATCAAATGATTCGTGAACATACACTGATGTCTTGATCTGAATCAAATGATTCACAATCCCCCAGCTCCAATGATAAATCAAATGATTCACATTCCACGCTAAACTTCCAACATGGAGCAAAAGTTTTATGAACCTGCTCCAAAGTTCCAATCTAAACCAAATGATTTGTGATACATGCTCCGAAGTCCTGATCTGAATCAAATGATCCACAATATGTAAAAGCTCTGATCTAAACTACATTATTCGTGATACACGATCTGAAGTCCCTAACTGAATCAAATGATTTGTGATGCATGTCTGGCTTAGTCAGCTATTTTTGAGGGGGTTTTTTTTGTACTAGTTAAATTAAAAGTAACTCTTATTTTATAGACATTGTCTTTCAATAATTCAAGCACTTTTCAAGTACATCTTCAGGAATATTGTTAATTTCAAGGGTTTTCCTTAAAATTTAAAAACTCAATGGTTAAAAAAAACAATTCGAACACAAGTGGACAACTACATATTTTGCAATTCTTGCATTTAAATCCACCTCAGGTTTCAAGGGGAAACATCACAGCAGCAGTATATGGAGCCACGTCAACAGCTCACTTAAAAACTAACAGATATATCTGTGGGAAGACTACGTTTACTGTTAATGATTCACACCTCCTGCTTGCTCTTAGTGGTGTAGCCCTGAACGGACTCCCGTGCCACTAGTATCTCCAGGGCCTCTTGGACTGTGCGGATCTTCTCTGATTGGATGTCCAGCTGCAGTGTGAAGAAGGGCTGCAAGGTGGCCGATTCTTTTGAGCTCTGCTGGTATACCACAGATCTATTAAAAACACAGATTTGAAGAAAAAAAATTACAAGTTGACCAATTTTAGATAAAGTAGGAAAACCTGTTACAAGAACAAGATAAAATGGTCAAACTAAACAATATTAAAGAATATTAATCATATGGTCTATAGTGAAGAAGTATCCAAATAAGTTTAAGGACTTAATACCATGACAGTGCAAAGTATAGTATGCCATTATGAATATGAAGCCAAAAATTGTAGGTTTCTTACAGGAAAGCAAAAGAAGGGCTTAGCTACGCGATTAAATTCTCCATCAGTCAACCAAAGACTCCATAGCCAAACCATAGCCCCAAACGCAGAGAAAAGGCTTCATTTAAGCCTTGACGCCCCCACACGTTCAGGCGTCTGCAATTTTGCAGCCACCTAAATTAGCTGGGCGGTGGTGGTGAGCCACAGGTCTTGTTATTCAGCGAATTGTTTGTAATGGCTGCAGCCACACAGCTTGGAGGAGCTTCAGGACAGCAGGATGGGCTGAAGATGTCACCACACTCCCCCAGCTCTTGTGTCATACTAAAGTGTGCAGTGTGTGCCAATGAAAAGGCCAAACCCATTCCTGGTGCAATGGCTTTTCTTTTCCACAAGTTTATTTTTCTTGTAGAAGTGCTGCATATCTGTCTACCTCTGTGGTTTAACGTGTCAAAGAGGTCAGGTGTCTCATAAAGACACTTTTATGAGGATAACAACTCTACAGCAGTGGTTCTCAAGCCTTTTTTGAAGACCAGATAGCACTTTTGAAGTTTTGTTGAATATCATGTGTGACCGTGGACCACAAAACCAGTCTTAAGTAGCACAGGTATATTTGTAGCAAAAGCCAAAACTACATATGGGTCAAAATCATAGATTTTTCTTTTATGCAAAAACACATTAGGATATTAAGTAAAGATCATGTTCCGTGAAGATATTTTGTGAATTTCCTACTGTGAATATATCAAAACTTAATTTTTGATTAATAATATGCATTGCTAAGAACTTCATTTGGACAACTTTAAAGACGATGTTCTCAGTATTTTGATTTTTTTGCACCCTCAGATAGTTGTATGTTGCCCAAATATTGTCCTATCCTAACAAACCACACATCAATGGAAAGCTTATTTATCAGCTTTCAGACAATGTATAAATCAGGCATGTGATGCTAAGGACAAAAAAGCAGAAAAATATATAAGACAACCCCCCCCCCCACGCCGATCAAATCGTTTTTAAATCAATAAACTCCTTTTAAAATCAATATTTTGTCAAATTATTGATTTATTTTGTAGGTAGCCAGTATTTAACTAGATACAGTCTAAAAACAAACCTAGCCAAACAAGTCAATCTGAAAAGAAAAGATGTGATGTCCATCACTCTAACCTTGCAACATGTGACTGATGCACATGAAGCTAACTGTGGCCAATGAGGAGAATTTTGTACCACGTCTAGGAAGGGAGACTGAAATAATGGTACAGCTCCCATGGAAACGTGGAAATCTGAATTTATCAATATTGTAATAGAATTAAAGTGACTTTCATAGCACTACTGAAAATAGCAATCCCTTTATCTTCAAAGCTTGTGGAAATGCCCGAAAAAAACATTTTGCTTGAGAAGACAACTAAAACAAACTTGAATCAACTGGATGGTTTACAGTTTAATAGCTATTTGGCTTTTGGTTAACACCAGTGATTTAATTAATGATGAACTGCATATAAGACCAAATCATATGCCAGATTCAGTGAGCTATATATTTAATATAATAATTAAAATATAATTATTGATTTTTCATTAGACTATTTTTTGGTGCCCCCTCAGCACTCGGTACCCTACGCACAGTGCGTGATGCGCGTGGTGGGAGCGGCAGCGCTGAATGAACCTTATTGAAAAGTGTTAACTTACCATCTTATCAGTTAACGGTTAATAATCGGATAATGATTTGCGGTTGTCGGTTGGGAAAATTAACCGAAATGAGCATCCCTAATAGCTAGCAAATACAAGTAAGTTAATGTTAAAGCGACTGAGGTAACTTACACTGCGCAGCAGGGAGCTTGATTGACAGGTGATCTGACCAATCATACTTCGCCATCCGCCAAATACGTCACATAGGTCACATTTTCAGGTCGAAAATCCGGAATTCCGGATTAATCCGGAAAAATCACATCCCTGATAAATCTCAATTTCAAAAAAATGACCCTTACGACTGGTTTTGTGGTCCAGGGTCACACGAGCTTTTACACTACATATACACACAGACTACCAGCTGTGCACTCAAAGCCTACCTGATGTGGCCACCGAATATGTCTGTGATAGGAGTGCGGATGAAATCTGCCTGCCGGGTGACGGAGGTTTTGTTTCTGGGTCCAACCTGTTCCCACTCATCATCACTGCCTTCTTCCTCCTTCTCGGCAGGGTCTTCCTCCACTCCAGGCTGAGATTCGGGACCATTTGGTGTGGGGGCTTCTGCTCAGAAACAATTCATTTAGTTCATATGAAGTCAGAAATCGAGTAAATCTAAAATTGACGGGACACCAGCCTTTGCAATTAATGCTAAAATCAGAAGAGAACGTACTCTCTTCCTGTGGAGAGAAAAGCTTCTTCAGTGCCAGCATTTCCTCATGCAGTCCATTTAAAATGAATCCGAGGTACTCCTCCGCATCCTCCTGGCGACCCTGAGAAAAAGACAGACCATTAACGCATGCTAACAGTGCCAGACTTTACCCATCCACCACACCTCGCGGTTTGACTGTGTTCCAAGTAAAAAAACAGTTACTACTCAGACAATGACTAAGCTTTTGAATTACAGTACTACTTTCAGAAGTAAAGGCTTCCAAAGAGCCATAAAGCTTAGTGACTAATGAGAACCAAATTATGTTTTAATTCCATGACTGCAATGCATATCCTCAGTAAAATTGGAACAAGAATAAACTCACCAAATGGTGCACATGATTGTGGGTAGGGATGTAACGATATTCAATATCAATATTGTGATATTGCAATAACAAAACTGTCTCAATATTATTGTGGTGGCATGATGATATGAAACAGGTCTTCCAGGAAAATTGTGTAGTTTTTAAAAATATATAAAGTTCTTATTCATATTAGTTGAGTCCCCTTTAAAGCTCAGGTACAAGTCAATTCACTTACTTTTTTTTTTACTTCAGTTTTTTAGTATAGAACATGGGTTGGAGCACATAAATGTGAACTCTCAAAGTGCATTAGATACAATAATTTAACTTTAAAATGTACAAAAGTTCCATTTTCTTAATTTTTCCTTTAAAAAAAAAAAGCAATAAACATTGTATCATGCATTTCAAATCGTGATTTTAATTGTGGGAAATCATATGCAGCAAGTTATTTGTCCAATTCAGACATGCATACTGTCCACAAAGGACTTGTTCTTCAACATCCGGAAGACTGTGTATCCAGAGATTCAGCTCATTAATTGAAGTCTTTATCTTTCAGCTTTGATCTTGTTCATTTGAGCTTTCTGACTCAGGAAGACTCTCATTCCTCAACGTTAGTGAATGTGCAGACAGATACAAAAACAGATGGAACTGGAAGATCTTGTCCTTGGATGTGCCAAGCGCGAGTTTATATGTCTATAATTTTGACCTTATTGGGAGATGAATTAATAAATTGGTGGTGGTAACAGCTACCAAAAAATACATGAACCAGATTTGTCGTAGCTTTATTTTTATTAAGATAAAGGAGACTTTCAAAAAGCGCACCACTGGGTACCCACAAAGAACAGTGTTGGGAGCTAAGCAAACACCACTATTAATGGGCTTTATTGAAAACAGGCAAGCCTTTATAATGCTTACCTTCTCAGAAAGGCTTGATTTGATGAGGGTGAGGAGTTTATAGATGTATGTGGGTTCAAAGGGAGCCCCAACTCTAAGGTCTTTCATTATCTTCTCTCCAGCAGCTATGATAGAAAAAGTATAATATTATGTAAATACAGAAGAAGAAATAAAAAGATTTTTTGATCAACTCTGGAAATACTTTACCTTGCTGTTTAGCCTTGGAAGGGACAGGCATATTGCTGAACTCATTAACAAGCCGAACACTACAAGACAAAAGATTATGGTCTTAAATCTTGCATTATAGATAAAACCTAACTTTATCGCTTTTTAACTTTTGACTAATGTAATTCAAGAATTTTAAGCTAGTAAGGACTTGGAATGGATATTAAGTTATGACTTATTCCACATCCAGTTCACAAACACATGTGACCCAGGACCACAAAACCAGTCTTAAGTAGCATGGGTATATGTGTTGCAATTGCCAAAAATACATTGCATGGTTCAAAATTGTCTATTTTTATTTTAAGCCAAATATTACTACAACATTAAGTAATGATCATGTTTCATGAAGACATTTTGTAAATTTCTAAATACTGTAAATACCATTTTTTAATCAGTAATATGCATTGCTAAGAACTTCAGGCAATTAGAATTTCTGGTAACACTTTACAATAAGGTTCATTAGTTAAACATTAGTTAATGTATTAACTAACATGAACTAACCATGAGCAATACATTTGTTACTGTATTTACTAATCTTTATTCACATTAGTTAACGGAAATACAGTTGTTCATTGTTTGTTAATGTTAGTTCACACTGCATTAACTAATGTTAACAAAATTTTAATAATGTATTAGTAAATGTTGAAATTAACATTAACAAAGATTAATAAATGCTGTATAAGTGCAGTTCATTATTAGTTCATGTTAACTAATGTGGTTAACTAATGTTAACTAATGAACCTTATTGTAAAGTGTTACCGAATTTCTTTATAGTTTAGATTTTTTTGCACCCTCAGATTCCAGCTTTTCAAATAGTTGCATCTCGGCCAAAAAATGTCCTATCCTAACAAACCAAAAAGCTTATTTAGTCAGCTTTCAGGTGATGGCTGATCAATCTCATTTTTAAAAAATGGACCCTTATGACTGGTTTTGTGGTCCAGGGTCAAGTTTTATAGTAACAAAAATAATAGAGTAATAAAAAAGTTGCTTGAAACTTACAAGTTATCCATCATGGGTGTGGATGTGCAGGATCTCTGAGTCTCACTGAAAAGGGGAATAGACTTCATCAGATGATACATGGGGGGACATGCAATCAGGGCCTGCAGGGTCTAAAGCTCAATGTCAAGGAAGCATAAACAGGACAAGACAGGCATAATCTATTAAAGTATAGTTTAAAAATCAATAAGACTGGAAGAACAGAGGTTAAGAAAAAGGATACAGCATTGATATAGCACCAGTTTCCCTTGTTTATCAGTCCTCTTGGTTGCAAAGACACCGGCTTGTGTATCAACTTCACATTGTCGATTAATTCTGATGGTGGGAAGAAAATTTCATGTTTGTGGATGAAATACTAGGGATGAGCAAAACTACATATTTGCAAGACTGAGTAATAGATGCAACTAGCCTTGTACAAGTTCACCTGATTGTGTTTTTCTCCATTCAAAAACAGTATTTAACTAGATACAGTCTAAAAACAAACCTAGACAAACAAGTCAATCTGAAAAGAAAAGATGTGATGTCCATCACTCTAACCTTGCAACATGTGACTGATGCACATGAAGCTAACTGTGGCCAAAATGAGGAGAATTTTGTACCACGTCTAGGAAGGGAGACTGAAATAATGGTACAGCTCCCATGGAAACGTGGAAATCTGAATTTATCAATATTGTAATAGAATTAAAGTGACTTTCATAGAACTACTGAAAATAGCAATCCCTTTATCTTCAAAGCTTGTGGAAATGCCCGAGAAAAAAAAACATTTTGCTTGAGAAGACAACTAAAACAAACTTGAATCAACTGGATGGTTTACAGTTTAGTAGCTATTTGGCTTTTGGTTAACACCAGTGATTTGATTAATGATGAACTGCATATAAGACCAAATCATATGCCATAAACAGGGTCAATTTTGATCTCATGTTGATTTAAAGTTACATTAGTAAACAGTCAAGCAATGTTCATGTAAATCTGAATGTTCATTCAATTTAAGATTATAGTCTTGTGTGTCTGTGGCTGGATAAATTTCAACCAGGCCACATCACATTCACTACTAACTCAAAACAGCAGCTAGAGTAGAAATCCAATCTGAAAGCCAAACACAATGCATAATGGCACTCTGTGGATTTACTCTGATAACACACGAGTGCAGCCAATGGTCAGGACAAGAGATTCCTCTTGACTTAATGCCTGTCCAAGTGTCTTACATCAAAATAGATTAGCGAGTGACAAGGAATGCTGATGGGATTTTTTGCACAAGCATATATGTATAATAAAAAACAGGTTCACCATAAATCCCATTTCCATTAGCAGCCTTGAAGAAAAACACGTCTGAAATACAGTCATATAAATGCCATCAATCAAGCAGATGCTCTTCCTGTTATGCAACAGAACATGAATTCACCCAAGAGATTAGTCTAGAATGTTTGAATGCCACATACGCTAGTATTGAGATCAATAGAATGTTTCCAATCATAATACGACAAGTCTACACCATTTTATAAGTCGTTTTATTACCATTTTCTTGCGCAAGACTTCTCATATTCGAAAAACAGCAGGGGAAACCCAGACAAGGATTTAATGTAGTGTAGAGTCCCTGTGACCAGTTCCAAGGTCATGAAATCAGGTCACAGTTGTTAAATAAGCAGTAGCCATTGTAGCAAATCAGCACTTGGGCTCTGGATGAGAAACCCTGCTTTTGTACTTTAGATGGAGACAGACTGGGATTCCCATGAATTCTCATTAATTTTGGCAATATGATGAGTAAACAGCACCTGGGTGGGCCTTTACTTGACACGTCATGATTAATCTGAGCAACAGGAGGAGGAAATGTGTTTTTAAAAGAATAAAAGCAAAGAGGCCCTAATAACCTGTCTGAAGTGTTTAAACAAGCAAAACATGCTGCTGCTGCCATCGTGTGGACAGAAACATGAATCACATAGAATCTAAAGAAACAGCTGCAACAAATGTACTTTGTGTCATTATTTACTCATCTTCATATAACTCCAACTCCACGTCATTTCTTTTGATGAAATATAAGTCACACAAGCATGTTTGAGCTTAGTTAATATGTTGATGTATGTGCTTTGATCAGGATCAATGTATATTTATCTAAACTCTGTTTTATATAAAGTTAGTATGTCTGTTCAGAAGACTTAAATTAAACCACTTTTTTCATATGGATTACATTTACTATGGGTTTATTAACTTTGTCAAGTTTTGGGTGAGTAGACATTCAATGGAGGCATGAAGATATCAGTTTTTATTAAATACCATTTCTCTTTTGAAGAGAAATATTCTAATTGATGTTTTCCATTGATTTGTCAATGGTTCACTTAAGTCCCCAGCCTATATTCAAACAACAAACCATGTTTTAGGTAGAAATTTCCCATTTATTAATCTAAAGTCAGCTTATTTAGAATTTAAATGTTCAATGTTGATCTGTTAAATAATTGCCTCTTAAAGAAATTTCTACTTTAAATATTGATTAAAAAAAATGTTTCTTGAACAGCAAATCAGCATATTAGAATGATTTCTGAAGGATCATGTGACATTGAAGAAAATTTAGCTTTGCTTACAGAAATAAATTACATTTTAAAATATATTCAAATAGAAAGCAGTTATTTTAAATAGTAAAAATATTTCACAATATTACTGCTTTTGCTCTATTTTGGATCAAATAAATGCAGGCTTACCGTTTAAGAACTTTTGACTAGTAGTGTACTAGTGGAAGGGACAGAAACATTTGATTGCATTAAAATATTTTCATTTGTGTTTTGAATAATGAAAGTTTAATGGATTTGGAACAATATGAGGGTGGTTAAATGATGACACTTTAATTTTTGGGTGAGCCAAACCTTTGAGCAAACATTTGCTTAAAGAACCGGTAATAGACATCATTCTTTGCGCTCTGGACTAAAAACCATTAACATTGTCATGTCACTTTACCTGCCAATTTGGGGGCCATAGGATCTTCAGATACAGGGACAGGGCCCTCGCGCACCTCACTGGCCTTTTCAGGCAACTCGGAGGCAGCCGGAGCGAGCGCGACGACAGCAGGCGCGCTCTTCACCTCAACGTAAGCCTGAGGACCTCCAGGCAGAGGCTTGGAGTTGTGGAAGAGGCTGGCCCAGGATTTCGGGGGGTTGACCACAGGTGCTGAAGGGGGAACGGGCGAGACTACCGGCTGAACTTCAGAGTCTAAGGAGAGAGGGGTTACAGAGGAAGCTGACTGCACCTCGCCCGTTTCAGACGAGTCTTGGAGTCCGTCTGCGGCTCCGGCAGCTGAGGCCGTCTCTGGCAGCCCGTTAGCCTCCCCCGAGCCCTCGGCCTCCCTCTCATCAGTAGTAGCAGGAATTGTGGTTGTGGGGGTGGCCACAGCAGCAGGAGGAAGAGGAGATGGTGGGGAGGAGGAGCTGTGCCCTCCGTTACCCAGGAGTACTGGACTCTCTAGAGCTGGGGGTTCTGCATGTTGCTCTGCAGTCCTGGCACTTTGTGCCACCCCGCTGCTCTGAGAGGACGAAGATGAAGTAGACAAAGAAGCTGCCCCATTTCTGTCCGACAAAGAGGCAGCTCCGCTCGTCAAGTCCAACGCTGAATTGTCAGGGCTTTCACAAGTCCTCTGATGGGAAAGAGGGGCGGTTTGGGGTGTGGATGTTACAGAATTTGAGGGGATGAGCTCAGCCCCAGCTAGCACGTCCCCTACCATGTCCTCTGAACCCATGAGCTGAGCATTTGGAGAATGTCCATTAACCAGGCCCGAGGACCCCACTCCATCTGTGGCCACGCCGGTGCTGTTGTTGTTGGAACCCTCCAGGTAGTTGTAGTATCCCGGCGGCCGTTTTTTCTTTTTCTTACGTTGTCCCAAGCCGCCCGAAACCCCATCCATGTCCGAGCAGGCCTGGTGGCCTTCCAGGACTGAGGTCTCGGAGTTGCCGCAGCATAGGGAGTTGAAGTCGGCGCCATCTGGGATATCAGCAACCAGCGTGGCTGTGGGAAGGGCCTTCTGAGATGGTTGGCAGCCTAAGATGAACTCAGGGGCCTGAGGATTAAGAGTGCTGGAGACTTTGTACAGCGAATCTTTCACTGCCACAGGCTCTGCATTCATTACCTCATCCACACCAAACTCGATATGCTGGTAGTCCTCGCCTGTAGATCAAAGCATCAAGTTAGACTGACATACATGTAAAAAGGCTCAACAACAGTGGCATTTCTAAAGGGAATTTCTTGATTTTAAATTAGATACTTCAAGTTTCCAGTCACAAATCTTAACTTAATTATTCAAAAAGGCTAAAAATATGAACAATGTTGTATTCACAACAAATCATGTGCTTATTAAAGGGTTAGTTCACCCAAAAATGAAAAATAACCATGATTTACTCACCCTCAAGGCATCTTCGATGTATATGACTTTTCTTTCAGTCAAATCCAATCGGAGATATATATATATAAAAAAAAAAACTGTCTTGGCTCTTCAAAGCTTTATAATGACATTGGGCGGGTGTTTCTGTTCAACAGTTCAAAGGAAGTCCAAAAGAGTGCCTACATCCATAATAAAAAGTGATCCACATGATCATAAGAAAAACATGAATCATAAGAAAAATATCCATATTTAAAACACAATAAATCATTTTTCTCTAGCTTGCACTAACTGCCGTAAGTGGAAGCCATTCCAGGTGATGACGAAGGATGTATGTATTGCGCACGCACCACTGAGAAGTGTTGACAGCAGAAGCACAGAGGAGAGAGCAAAACACCAGTCACAAATTAGGGATTTTAATATAAGCCAAGAAGAGACTGGTTTTCCTTTGCTTAAGGAAAAGTAGCTTCCTTTGCTCCTGTAAACAAATATTGTTTTTTGTGAGATCAGCGGTGAATTCGCAATCCTTACATCCTAAGCCATCCGCCCGGAAAGCCTTGCGCATATGATAATTAGGTTAAGTTAGAGAAAAGTAATTTATTGCATTTTAAATATGGATATTTTTCTTACAAAAATGCATCGATTCACTACAGGAGGCCTTTATTTACCCCCCAGAGCTGTGTGGAACACTTTATGGATTTATTATGGATGGATGCGCTTTACTGGACTTCTTTTGGACTATTGAACAGAAACACCCAGCACCATCGTAAAGCTTGGAAGAGCCAGGACATTTAATATAAACCCAATTGGACTTGTCTGAAAAAAGAAAGTCATATACACCTAGAACACCTAATTTTCATTTTGGGGGGAACTAACCCTTTAAATCAAATACAACAAATCTGATTGGATACATAAGTGATTGTGGCACTGTGCAGACTAAGCAGTGAAGGATAGTTTGAAGTGAATGAAACAGCGTTAGTGAATGCAAGTCACAATTACTGTAAGACTGAGTCTTAAAAGTAGCCAGTAATCAGCGAAATCAAAGCAACCAGAAGTCATCATGGGAAAAAGTTCCCAAGCAATGGATAAATGAATAGATAAGACCACATCCTCTGTTAGTATTCATTTTAGAGGTTTTATTTTTAGGAAAGCATGAAGGACGAACTCATAAGCAGGTTGTGGACTGTCAAGGCTGCCACGTTTTCAGGTTGAGTTAGAGGTCCTGAAAGACGGTCCGTGAAGTCATATTCTTAGTCCACTCTCAAGATGTGATGGGTTTTGGAAGAGAATTTCCAGAAAAACAAAAATGTCAAAAGCCTCCTGTCAACTCCAAGCACTGCAGGTAGATGCATATATGCGCCAGAGAGACGCCTGGCACCTAGGCATGCAAAGCTCCAAAGATTAAATGTACAGGCAAGAATAAGAAGTAAGGGTTTAAGGTTGATAAAGGGGAAGGTTTAGAAAGCTGTCAGTGTTTAGACTTGAGTGTTGAGTTCTGCAACAAAACAGTAGTAAGGCGCCGTGTAGTGGTCCGAAAACTCACCGCAAACCTGCCGTCTCAATGATTCCGTTATGTAAGGCACAGCAGGAGTGCAGTAACCTCCTAAATAATTGATACAGATGAGGGTGAAGGTCACAACTACCTGAGAGGGCAATATGATACTGTCCTGGGAAAGATTATTAAGACTACACAGATGGGCATGTAGCCTAAGGAGGTTTATATTAAACTCAGTGATGGATGAGGACCATTCTATCAATTAAGGATTAGGATGTGAATAGGACAGATGAATTTTGTTTTTCATGTGAAGATGTAAGCTATGTTCAATGCATAATACATGAAAACCATTGTGTGTGCTTATGTGGGAGTAATTGTGATTAAGGATCTCATAATCTTTAACTCATATCTTTATTTCTGAATCAGTACTTGTAACAATATTTAAGCGAGGCTTTGATCTTACCTGAGGAATGGCTGATGCAGGAGACTTTATCATTGAAGGGGGGAAGCTGATAAGAAATTCACATGAGATCACTCAATCACACCAAGTCAATAAAATGTGCAAACACACACCAACAAACCTTTATAACCAACAAATTTAAATGCATGTTATCTGAAGTAAAACCCAGGCACAATTTTTTTTTACTTGTACTTTGGAGTGAAAGGCCGGAGTTTAATTCACAACTAAAACAGATGTAGGATGTAAGGTGCTAAACAACAATGACTAACAATAACAATGAGATTTTTTTGTATAACAGAAAAGGAGGCAAAAGGTGGGTAAAGAGTACGCTGGCATATCATCAGTAATTTAATATGCAGGATGGAAATGTGTATGTGCATTTGAGGCCAAATTTACCACACTAGGACCCTACAGATTTCTATAAAGCGGAATCCAGTCATAAAAAAAATGAATTTACTGTAAATGTCATGAAATTTGTCAAATTAATCCAAAGTAGGTCATTATACTTATACATAATATCAAATCATGATATGGACTAGTATCTGTGAATATTAAGATGCAAAATGACACTCGCTGTGATTTCATTGTCTGTTGTCTCATTAAATGAGGACATAAAAACATGAACAACATCTCCAGAACTGCTTTGAGTCACTTCATAAGCACTTTACAGTTTCTATTGAGAGAAACTATTGTTATACCATATGCATACAGAAACTGTAAAGGCATTCACAGCAACCCGTCAAAATAAAAGTTTGGTTTAGTAGAATGTACATACTACTAAAATTATTAAAACTTAAGAAATAATCACATAACATTCTCCATATTATATTTTCATTTAAAATAAAGTTCCTTTCATTTTCATTAATTAAAAGATAAACATTAAATTAATGTTTTATGCTTTTCTTTGATAACCAGAAAATTTTAAATACACAATTTCTGAGGGTAAAAAAAAAAAAAAAAAAAAAACATTTTAAACTATTTTAAGAATAAATTAATAAATGAAGTTGTTTTTATGCAATCAAATAATTAGACAAGCTAAAACAAAGAATTTGGTAACAAAACATATGATGGGGAAAAATTTTTTTATAAATTGTGAAAGTGTAAGTTTCATGATTAATTAATTTTTTTTAATTAATATTATTTAATGTAGCCATTAAAAAGGAGTAAAGAAATTAAAACAGGGAAAAAAGGAGTCCAAAAAAAATTAACAGAATTTTTTGGAAAAAAATAAAACTGATTTTATAGGGCCCTACCATACCTTGTGTAACAAATTGGAGCAAGTTTAAATGTAAACTTACATTACATTTTCTGATATAAAGTTAAACATTTGAAAGCTTTTTAACTGACACATTAAAAGCACAGTGTTATTGCAGATGACGCAACACTTGCACTTTCAAACTGACACTGAAATCTGCTATTTAAATTTTCAATGAAACATTAAACACTGAAACTATGGTAGTTGCCAATGGCAAACACTACATTTCAAAAGTGAATTTTAATATTGTGCTAAACTGTTGCACATGAGTGTGGGAAAGGTGGAAAATACAGAACATCAATTATTTTACATATTTGAACCTCACCACAATATTTTTAGGGTAATACAGAACTATATAGGAAATAAAGAAAATGATAAAATGACAATACAGTAAATGAAATTACTTCTTAGAAGCTTAAATGCTTCAGACAGCTTAACATTTAATGGGCATTAAAGATGTATTCATGTATGTGATTATTTTACCTCAACGTAACAGCGGGGAGTCACAAAGAACTGATTGAACTCGTCTGGGCTGAACTCCCCAAAGATGTACTGTGGAGAAAAACAAAAGAACATAATGTTAGGTGACTATTTTTGATGAAGTTTGTTAATTGCAAACACAATCTTTCACTAATATTATGGCATGCTACAACACTAAGGCGGTCTTCTTGGCATCAGAGTCAGAACAACAATGAGTCCATTATTAAATTCAGCCCACTTATTTATTAAAACACAGTTAAAGCACTGTGTGAAGGGTATGTGAGGACGTGGCAGCCATCATTACTGCATGATTGCAACATCAGGTTGGGTGAAAGTAAAGAGCAAGTTGGAAACTGCTGAGTCATGCAGCATGGCAATATGGCTCCCTCGTGTCCCACTTTACAGGGCAAAGCAATGGCAGAAAGAGAGCATTCAAGCACTCACTTTGGACAATGTGTAACATTGTTTGAGCATGGACATTTAAACATTACTGAAGGTAGTGTGAAGGTTCTCACATTGATAGATATTTTAGTGTGCGGACAGGCCACAACCTGTGATCCGACTTTAAATCCTTAGACTAAAACAAGTCAGGTTTAATGACACAAAATATGCACCTATTCATTAATTGTGTTAACTGTACAATGCATGCACAAAAGAAAATGAAACGCTTTGGAATATGTGGATTTAAGACTTCAATATATTTTTCCATGTTATCCCATGGGTCAAGATGCTATCTGTAATCAACACTGATGATGGCCAGTCTTCTGACCTCCAAATCCCACAGCTTCAATTGCAAATTAGTCATGCTAGCTTTTTGCCATAAAAAAAATCTTCTCTCCTGGTGTGTAATACTGGTCAGATGAGAAAACACATGACATTATACCTTGACAGTGATTTCAAAGTAAACAAAGATTTTTATTGTTGAACCGCATTTTATTACATGGGACATTAGATCATTTTAACTCCAATGATGCATGGCATATTTAAAGCAGAAGAGTTGTTGCTGCTGATGCAGCTGGACAGGAAGACCAGGAATGTGTAAACAATTACTCAAATAAAAATATGAATGACTACTTGATTAGTGTATCTTAAGCAAGATTAAGCTGCTCGCATGTTTGTAAATGTAAGTTCACATAAGGAAAGCATCTGGGTTAGGGGTGGGCGATATCTCGATATTTAACCCCTTAACGCCTGAATTTATTTAGCTGTATATAAATAAATGTTTTATGTGTGATTTTGCCTTTAAGTAGATGGTAAATAATGTTGAGATTATCAATTTCACTTTTGCACAACAAATAGATAGAAATTTTGGTATGTTGCAAATTTGCGACAACAGGCATAATGACAAAAAACAATGTTTTATTTATTCACCCTTTTTTAACTTCTTTATTTATATAAGGTAAGTTGTGCTAAGATACAAATATTTACCTGCTTATTGTGTGCTTATACACTCGACATAATGAGGTGAAATATGTGTGACAAGTATTTTTGAAGTTATTGTAATAATTAGATTTGTAGCATATTAGCGACAGTAGGCCATAAGGATCAAACTTTTCTGACTCATTTCCATAACTTCGCGACCGGAGTAATCCTCGTGCGTAAACAAGAAATAAGTCCGTCACTTTGCGGTCCCACTAGAAACAAGTGCTTGTCGAAGGTTCCTAGGTCCGTAGCGAATATGCACTAACCGGCATTGGGGGAATGCAGACGCTATCTCGGCTGGTTGATTGAGTCAAACGGTTTGTCGCATATTTATGACAGTAGGCGTTAAGGGGTTAAAATATATCGAGATATTTTTTAAACTCGATATGAATTGACATATCGTATATATTAGGGCTGGGTAAAAAATATCGATTCTCCGATTTTAATCGATCTTCAGTTTAACGCAACAATATCGATTCGGGAAATCCCCGAATCTATTCTTAATGCACGTGCTTCACTTAAGAAGATATGAATATTCCCCTCTCGTCCTGAAGGTGTCACTAGTGTTCCTGCTGAGAGAGTTTTCTCAACCGCTGGTGATCTAATCACAGCGCAAAGGAGCTGCCTTAGATCAGATCAGAACATGTTGATCAGCTGCCTTTTTTTTTTGCAGAAAAATCTGGTGATCAAAAATTTTTAGGCTGTAGTTAAGAACTGTTAGTTTTATGGACAGTTAGAATGTTTTGTATACGCAGACAAGGGCTTTATGATGGACCTGTTTTGAACGTTTTGAATTTAGAAAAATGTTTTATTTCTTAAACATGTTTGAAGTTCTTAATAGATTTCACTGTTGCACATTTACAGTCTTTTTATTTTTTTACAGTAATGTGCATTTTGCAGTTTGTTTACATGGTGTACAATGGATGCACATAATTTTGAATTCTTGTTACAGTGTTCATTTAAAATAAAAGTTGTTTAAAATAAACAATTGTGCACCCTTTTATTAATGTTGATGTGTATTTCAGTAATAAACTTAAGTAGGAGAGTTTCAGTTACCAGCATTTATATCAAAATATGGATCCCATGTCTGCAAAACTAACATTTTAAATGAAATATTGATAGCTAATCGATATCAAATCGAAACCATAAAAATAAGAATCGAATCGCCAAATTGGTCACAATACCCAGCCCTAGTGTATATCGATATAATGTTTATATTTCATTTTCGCCACTTTGCTTGTTTGCCTTCTCTGTGCTGTGCTCGCCCCCGCCTCCTTGCTTTTGTTCCGCCTGTCGTCTCATTCAACACGGCGACGCCCGCAACCAGCCCGGAGGCTACAGAACTCGTCGCAAAAAAAAAAAAAAAGGACAACTGGCTCCATTATATGGAGATACTTTGGTTTTAAGGCGTCGGACGAACAACAGACAGATGTCTACTGCCGTGAATATATGTATACCAGTGTTTCCCCTACCATTATCTTAGAGGGCGACCCCCCCCCAACGCCCCCCTTGAACATCAAGCTCATTTTATTTTCGATATAGCGCCAGATCACAATAGAAGTCATTTAGGGTTATCTTTCCTATAGAACAGGGCTATACATTGTTCTTTTATTAAACAAACTAAATAGCCTTATGTTATTTATCTTATTTACACGAAGGCATGTCATTTGTCTCTACATGGTTGCGCGTTTACAATGTCTCCTCCGCGAAAACACGGACGGGGTCACGCACTCAATTCATAAAAACCGAATTTACTATAGTGCGGAATGCCACGTAATCTGTTGATTTTTGGATTAATAAATCAAAAGTTCAGAAACTCAAACTCCAAAGCTGCTGTGAGTGTCACTTTTTCCGTTTCATTTGAGAAAACTAGCATCATATCATACTGTCAACAAACAGAAACTTCACAGCAACCTGTCAAAATAAAAGTACGGTTTAACATGTAACAGAACAATATTAGTCTTGTGTTACTTTTGTACAGTATAATGTAGGTGTTTATATATTCCCATTTAAATAATTTACATAAAACAATATATATGATAAATAAATATTACAACAAGATTCAACACTTAATTGTAGAAAAAAATACTACAATTATTATGTAAACGTTTAAAACTGATTATAATTTTTCTTCCATGTATTGATTTTAACAGTAAACCTCTGTTTGTTTGCCAAAAATTTAAAGGATTTATTTATATATTAAAAGAAAATTCGCAGAAGCACTTTGTTCTGAACTGCCTACCTCTGAGTTTCAATAAAAAAAGACTTTGGAACTTGGCATATTTGTTTTTGCAGTAGTTTTTGGGGGTTATTTATCCTGTAAAGATATCGAGATATATATCGTATATCGATATATAGCAAAATATATCGAGATATATTTTTTGCTCTATATCGCCCAGCCCTAATCTGGGTGGCAGCTGGACAGAAAAGAAAAAACAGCTAAACAAAATGTAGGGGCCTAAAGATACATTTAACATTGAATTTTAGCCCGGCACAAGGTCTTAATGAACCCGGTTTGTTCCACATGTCTCTGTGTGAATGAACATGCACATAATTTCTCAAATATGCATGATGGATGATGCATGTGGTTTCACACACTCAATATGAGGACGGAAACTTCATCTCAAGAGAGATGAAGAGAAAGAATATTGTCATATCAAATATACATAGAGAAATTAACCAAAAACCCATCAAAAAGCTTGGTTTAACTTAAAAATTGTAACAAATATTACTATTGTACAGTAGAATGTACATCTCAATGTAATACTTCTACTGATTATTAATTATTAATGTCATTAAAAACAAAATCACAATTTTTCATGTTTTAATTTTAACAGTAAACCGTTGTAATGCAGCACTTTGTTTTAGAAAAAAGGACAGTTAAATATTCATTTGATTAAATTGTTATTAATAATGTAAATTATTATTAATTAAATGATTGAATAATGTACACAACTAAACATTTTGGGGGAAAAAAAATTACTTTTCACAAAAGTTTTCAAATTGTTTTAATGAATTCAATTAATTAGGCATGATTTGAGATTACTAAAATGTTAATAAACCTGAGAAAATGAGAAAGAAAAAAAAACATTTCATAAAACCCTACAAATTTAATTGTTAAACTGAACAGGTTTCATAATCTTAAACTTAACATGCTTCTCAATTGCTAAAATTTAATTTAACCTTTTAAACAACCAAGAAAAATAAAAATGGGAAAATAAACTGAATTTGGGGAAAAACAAAACATTTTAAAGGGCCCTAAAATACTATTGAAGAGCAATGTGGTCTGCTTCAGATAGAAACTTAAATGAATTCAGGTTTAACTCTTAATTTGTTTTAAAGTGTTTATCGAGTGAGTAATATAAATGTTCCAGCTTAATTGAATAAAACTGTCTGAGAGACACTGGACTGTGACATTAAACGCATATTAAAAGTGAAGAATTTTTTACAGAAGTTGTCTTAATGGGCACATCAATATTTTCAAGGACGGTACAAAAAAAATCTAGATAGTCAAAAAAGCAAATATAGCTAAAAGACACTTTTAAAACTTACTAACCCTTTGTTTTTATTGGTACTGTGGTAGAACACAGCTAATATAACCAGAAAACTAATTAAAGCAAACAAAACATTGCTGATTAAAATCTGCTAACTGTTAGACTGAAATTCCCAGAATAATTCAATGACTATCCTAACAAGTATTAGATTAGATGATAAACTTCCACATCAATTTTCACACAGGTAGAGTATCCACTTTCCAAAAGATATGTGGGTCCTTCACAGAAATGACTGTACAAGTGCGATCTAAAAGGCAGAAAAACACCACATGCTGTCTCTGAATTTCCTCATTTTTATTTCTGTCAAATGCAGGATATTTCACTCGCAGGTATCATGCTAATACTAAACAGGCTTCTTAGATGTGAAAAGCACATGTACGCATGACACGAGTGGCTGCAAGATTGCAAAAAAAGCTCATCACATACCAGCAACTAGGCTACACATTTAAGACTACTATATTCTTTATGATATTAATGCCTGAACTGTTGTGGTCAAGTAAATTGTATTCATAATTGCCCCCCTTTAGATGGTTTAACTGGTATTACCAGCTTATTACATAATCATTAAAATTATGTTAGTTACAGCCCTAGAAAAAAAAAACTCCACTAAAGTAACATTGTTATTACTAAGGGTTTTCTTAAAACCTGGCAACTTGTTGCAGTCTATAGCCTTCAGCTGTCTTGGGAGTACTTGTCTTAATGCATGGCATCTGGTCCATTAATGGTTAGACCGTCCTGTAGATAACCTGCTTGCTCTGTGAAGGCTATAATTACCTTAATCCTACAAGCACTAATAGAGTAACTGAAAGACCTCAACTTAGTTTAGACTAATCACTACACTGACATTTAAGCAACTATAAAATTCTTAAAAAGCTAGCAACTTCATTGCTCATGCAGGTCTTTAGGGGAACTGAAAGTGTCAGAGATTAAAAAAGAAAAAGAAAAAAATCAACAGGCTCTGCAAGCGTGCACATAATACCCCTTCGCATTCACAACTAGCTGCATGAAAAGGGAGAGCAAGAAAAAAAGAAACTGCAGTTCAAGCATATGTAACTGTTTGCAAATCACTGACCTACACTGCTGAAACGGCACCACTAGGGACAAACAGCAAGCCGTAATCCAATGGCCTCTGGATGGCGAGCAATCACAACAGAAAGAATGTGTCTTTGCCCCGTTTCCACAGGCGTGCCACACGTACCACACTAAGCTCTCCAACGCTGTTCATTTGGACTGGGGATTACCACAAATTACCCATCTGCATTATTTCAACATGCTCCGGTGATAACACACTTACACTCACTTTCATGAATGGGCGACGCTCACGCAAAAAACTGAGGAAGTGTTAAAAGTCACCATAAAATCAAAACTGACAATTCTTATTCGTTTATGAAATATCTCAGGTGCCCTCATAACTTTTAATCAAAAACATTTCCACTTCACCTGACTTCCTGCACCGGTTCAACGGCAGGACAACAAATACCACCACTCCAGCAACCTGTCACTCACATTATATCATCGCAATTAGCAAACAAAAACAATCCAAATCAATACTGGATACACAAAATCAAGTTCAAACCTACATTAGTGTTTAAGAAGCAGTTTTACTCAGATATACCTCACAATAAGAAAAAAAAAAGGCATTTACGACTTCTGTTCCTTGCTGACTTTAACATATGTCAATATGTTGATTATGAAAATGGTTTAAAAGTGTTTATCTTCCAGTATGTTAAACTGATAAACACATTCATGAAGACAAAGCAAGAGCTGACGTGACTGTGGTTATGTAAAAAGTGTCAACCCCCCACAGATAAGGACAAACCAAACGAGTCACTGGATTTTCTGGTTTCAGACCTTCCCTTAAAAATGCCTAACAAGTTCTCCCGTCACAATAAACGACCATTGCCACATCCAAATGCTTTCAGATGGCCTTTTTTTTTAGCATACTATGACGAGACCTTTATATTTCATGCATCAAATCAAATGTACAACCCATTACTGATTCATCACGTGACACTGGACCACAAAACCAGTCTTAAGTAGCACGGATGTATTTGTGTTAATAGCTGAAAATACACTGTGTTGGTTGAAATTATAGATTTTATTTTTATGCCAAAAATCGTTATGATATTAAGATCATGTTCCATGAAGATATTTTGTAAATTTCCTACCATAAATATCAAAACTGAATTTTTGATCAGTAATATGAACTGCTAAGAACTTCATTTAGACAACTTTAAAGGTGATTTTCTCAATATTTCAATTTTTTTGCACCCTCACATTCCAGATTTAAAGTTGTATCTCAGCTAAATATTGTCCTATCCTAACAAACCACACAACAATGGAAAGCTTATATATTCAGCTCTTTAGATGAGGTATAAATTTCAATTTAAAAAAAAAACAATTTACCCTAATGATTGGTTTTGTGGTCCAGGGTGACATATCGACATATTCCCCAATACATCTTTCACACAAGTGAAAGATGCATTATAACCATTTAGAAAGATAAAGTTTTATGTTTGTGCTGCTTGCCATAAACCCTGTTGTACCATTTCAATTGTGGTGTCACCATCCCACATGCCAGCTCAATGAGCGTTTTGTATTTATCTATAACAGGCTACAACCGAGGGATATCCTCTAAACTTGGCACATCATAAACTGCCCCACCCAGAATTGCAATACATCCAATTTCCATTTTCAGATCACTTCTTTTATTACACGACTCATGGTCTTCATCATATTCAATCCAACGTTGCCTAATCCTTGTAAACATTGTTTTGCAAAGACTGTCACAAGCCATTAATAGACACGTCGGCTCGTCGAGCTTTGAAACGGTTGAAAGTGTGACCAATGCCAAGGGAATCTGAGGGTACGGAGCAGCATGCATGTCAAGCATGCACTTTAGTAAGTCGGAAACTATTGTTTACGCCATGTGGGATTCCAAGGCTGTGAATTTATTCTAAATCACAGTTAACTCAACTTCTGTTTGATGTTTGTGTATGCAGACATAGCAGTTACAGTCAACGTAAACCAGTCTGACTAAAAATACAGCAGTGGTGCATATTAGTGCTCAACCGACATCTCAAACTCAGAATGGCAGCAATTGGTCTATACAAAGATGATCTTAGACACTATTTAATTTCAGTAAAATAAAATTACAGGACTTTCAAGGACTTTTCCAACACTACTTTGATTTAGGTACTTCAATCAGAGATCTCACCTATGGTTTGATGTTTTCTACTGTTTAAAAACGAACCCACATCAAAGTCTTGATCTAAATCAAATTATCGCCAATATGCGATTTGAGCTCTTCGAACAAGCAAATCATGTGGCAAGGAAATGGTTTTTAAAATCATTACAAGTGATGTCAAAATTAAAAAATGAATGGCTCTTTTAATTTGATCTGGTTTTTGTTAGTGAATCGCTTAAAATGAAATGAAGTCACAAGTTTGAATCAATTGGAGTGGTTCCAGCTTAAATGACTCACTCATTTGATTTGGTTCATCTGTTCCTCTTTTTGCGTTTTCAGCCATATTTACACGACACTGTCAGATCTACTACTGGTTTAGGTTGACAGTTTTATGACATTAATATAAATAGGCAAATAGTAGTATGTTTTTAATTGCGTGAAAAGATGTGTGCTTATTAAAAAATAAACACTTATTTTAAAGATACACTGTCTTTCAAAAACTCAAGCACTTTTCAAGTACCTCTTCAGGATTATTCAAGGGTTTTCCAGGCCTTAAATTTTAAAAAGTACTTCAAGCACTTTAAGCACCTTGCACAAACCCTGAATGAAATTCTTTACTAAATTATAATTGAAATTACTATGAAAAAAATTATTTTGATTAACACTTAAGCAACTTAAACTTCATGTTGTGTTCTGATTATTTTGATCCAGAAAGTGTGTTTTTCCTGAAAAAGCTAGTTGATTTGTTATCACATAAGACCAAAACTTACCAAATTTGCTCACAAAGGATATGACAAAAACTTCACAAAAACTTGTAATTTTTTTTATTTTTGGAGAATTGCCCAGTCAAAAATGACAAAGACTGCAAAAACTTTTAGAACGAACATCAACATTCACAATTATTGGATTAAAATTAATCCAAGATTTGGTGATAATAACTAAAAAGGCTGGTCAAAAAAGGTTGGTCATTTTTACAAAGAACACCAAATTAGGTAATTTTTCAGCCATAGTTTTAACTGTAGTATAATAGTAATAGTATTGTGACAAATGAAGATATTTTCTTTGCACACTGGGAATCAATATTTTCATGAAAAGACAGGATAACACTAATATTATATACAGCACACAATGAATATGTTATGAATATGACAAACTCTACTGTTCCCATCAATTTTGCACAGACAGAGCATCACACATGTTTTTATGCAGAATACAAATTGCAAGGTTCATGGAATTAAATATCTATGAGACACTCAAAGACTTCTTTAAACTATATTAATCTGTATTTGCTGAATGCTGACAGTATGTGTGTAAACATGTGTGACCCTGGACCACAAAACCAGTCTCAAGCAGCACGGGTACATTTGTAGCAATAGCCAAAAATACATTGTATGGGTCAAAATGATCAATTTTTATTTGATGTCAAAATTCATTCAAGTAGTAAAGCTCATGTTCCATGAAGATATTTTGTAAATTTCCTACTGTAAATATCTGAAAGTTTAATTTTTGATTAGTAATATGCATTGCTGAGAACTTAATTTGGACAATTTTAAATGTGATTTTCTTAATATTTTGCACCGTTCCAGATTTTCCAGGAATATTGTCCAATCCTAACAAACCATTCATCAACGGAAATCTTATTTACCTTTCAGATGATGTATAAATCTCAATAAAAAAAAAAAAAAAAATAAAAAACACTTAAGACTGGTTTAGTGGTCTAGGGTCAAACATATACTTTAGCTTTTTATAATAAAAACAAGCCAAATACTAAGATACTTGAACATGCGCAGTTTAATAATTTATTAGTAAGTTAATAAAGATAAATAACAGGATCTGCATCTCCTGACATTCTAAACAGTGTCAAAACAAAACTTTTTTTTTTTTTAAAGACAAGACAAATATAAGTAGATATGTTGACCTTGGCGATATATCAGTTGACCAATAGTGCCTATTCATATCTAAAGAGAACTTTGCTTTTAACAGGAACATGACAATGACAGTATGACATGTAAAAGATAAACCTACACAATGCTGTAAGAATTATTTAAAGCTAGTCAAAAATGCCAAAATTAAGACAAAACTACTATACTCTTATGTTTACATGAAAACTGACAGGCAGCCTAGCTAACTGTGACTTTGACAGGACCGTGTGCTTCATGTATCTAGACTGCTTATTACAACACTTAATAGAGCCATAAATATCTATAACTAAACATATTGGCCCTATTTTATCTATATAGCAACCCACTGCTATGTAGTGCTACAAGCTATCCAACTTTGACAAACTTGAAGACAGCACATGATTACATCCAAATGACAGCTCTATTTAGAAGACTAAACATTTATTCAGGACTTAACATCAAGCACATGCACAACTGAGAGGTTATCGTTCAGCATGTGGCTAACAGTTACAGCTACAATGATGTAGCATCTACATGGTGCCTCGTTTAAAGTTATCAGACTTCAAAATCGCTCTGAAGCTGCTGAAAATACAACCTGGCGGTGACAAACTGTCACTGAAGATGAAATGGATACCATGTGCGCGATAAACAAGCGAAAAACTCAAGCGAAGGAGTTTGAATGAGCTTGAAGACAGGAAGCGATACCGCCCCCAATCAACAGGCCTATTTCACTACATTAGCCACACGACGCGACTCTATTTCTATATCTAACTTGCTTGAACTAAAGATACAGAGCAGAAACACTTCATACTTTCTTACTGTAGTCAGAAGAGCGTGGTAGACACAGGATATCCGATAGAAATGTCGCGGTGTGTTCACGGTGAGGGGAAACGTTCGCCTGCTAATGACCGTTATTAAATGAGCACGCGCGCGTGGCCAGGCCGCTGCAGCAGCGCGAACGGGTGGGCCACACGCAAACTCGTTGCCGAAAAAACATACACTCAGCGCAAAGCCACAAACACTGCCTCATGACAGCTGAATATTGGAGGTGAAACGCGATTGTGAAGCCTGCCTGAAGCGGAGCGTGAGCTAGCTGACGGCAAGCGAGTGGCTTTGAATAAGCGCGTCAGGCTGCGGGCCTGCAACCATGCTGCTGATTCACACACCTCACACTCCGACAGAAAGTACAGCACGGGGCAAAACACACACTCCGAACGACACTATGAGCTAAAACGAAACACAAAACGAGGCAGAAGTGTTTTCCTACCTGGTTACTGTGCGAAGCCATGCTCCCGGTGAGATTTCTCCACAATCACTAGATGAATGTTGTCTCGG
The DNA here is from genome assembly GCF_049309525.1 of Garra rufa. NCBI lineage: Eukaryota > Metazoa > Chordata > Actinopteri > Cypriniformes > Cyprinidae > Garra > Garra rufa. Next base: position 7,048,967 of record NC_133363.1, on the reverse strand, counting down.
AGGGGAAGGGGAGTAAGGTGAGTTTGTAGTACTTGGTATTACCAGTAAACACCTACTGTGACATGGTTTCCATTTTGCTATGGTCTGTCATACGGTGGTTTTACTCAGGTTTTAGTGCCACTACTCCAGCATATCACGCCGTTTCCCCCACCGTCGCCGCCATCTTTATCTCGCGCCTGTGTGCTGCCAGTGGCTAGCTCGCGCGCGCGCCCTTCTCAACGAGCTCGTGTGCGTGCGTTGACGTCCTGCCGGGAGGGTAGGCGCGCCAAAATGACGTGAAAATTCAAACTAGCGTTGGGCTGCTGTAAGCATTTTTATGTCATTGAATAATAGGCATGTGCGACAAATTTTTCAATTCAAAAGGAAAATTTCTGCAAGAGGAAAGTTCTACTGGAGGTCCGTAGTTGATGATATAGACTGGAAAAGATCCTGGCTTTTACCTGGGAAATATTGTATTTCTGATAAGGCAAAGGAAATGCATTTTAAAATTTTACATAAAATATATCCTGTTAATTCTAATGTTTCTAAATATTTGGACATTGACAGCTCATGTTCTTTTTGCAAACAAGCAGAGGAGACTTTAGTACATCTTTTTTTTTTGATTGCCCTTTATCCAAGCAATTTTGGTCTGACCTAGGTTCTCACATATTTGACTCTGCCAACGTTGTACACTTCTTTAGTTTAAAATAAATAATTTTTTATTATAATAATTCTAAAAATAACCCCCTGGAACATATTATAAACTTTTTTATTTTATATGGTAACTTTTTCATTCACAAACAAAAATTTGCAAATAGCTCCCCATCTTATCCCCTTTTTAAAATTGAAATAAAATCACTTCTAAAATCTCTTCATCTTATAAAGAATAAAAAAAAACTAAGATTCCTGAAATATTATACAGAGGTATTTAAAGAAAACCCGTATATTTAGATGCTTTCCTTATATACATTTATTTTAATTTCTTTGTAATAATATAAAATATATAAAATAATATATTTACTGTTAATGTGTATATGTTTGTGTTTGTCATTAATGTTTAATTTAAAATTATTTGTCATTATTTTATGGATTTGTATGTGATCCCTTGCCTATGTTCTTTTTGTACTATCTGTTCAAGCATTAATAAAAAAAAATATGTCATTGATGGTAAACATCATTGTTACAATCATATACATAAAAGTAAGTGGAATAATAGTAAACCCTGTATATATTTTTTTTAAATGAATGTAAAAAATACATAGAATCTTAAAACACTTAAAAACACTTATCCAAAGAAAATCAACCCCTTGGTGAATTGTGTAAAACCATGTATGTGTCTCTTTCCCGAATGGTAATATTTTTTATATTTTTATTTATTTGTTTATTTTTCTTGCAACCCCCCGAAAATGTTTATTTTGTTTGGAGATTTATATACACATGGATATTTTTGTATAAGTGGAAATTTAATTATGGGAAAGTATGTATTTTTCATATGCATATTTGTCTTTCCCACTTGAGTTTGTTGCTCAGTAAAAAAAAGTTTAAAAAAAGCATTTTTATTATTATTTTTTAATTATCTGATTTTCTTTTTTCAACTAGCCACATCAGATCGCCAGGGGCAATTAAAAAACACAATATACACTTAGATTTTTAATGTTTTTTTTTTAAGTCTCTTCTGCTCAGCAAGCCTGCATTTATATTGTCCAAGGTTCAGCAAAAACAGTGAAATTTTGAAATATTTTTACTATTTAAAATAGCTTTCTATTTATATATATATTAAAAATGTAATTTATTACTGTGATTTCAAAGCTGGATTTTTAGCATTTATCCAGTTACATGATCCTTCAGAAATCATTCTAATATTTAAATAAATGTTTCTTGAACAGCAAATCAGCATATTAGAATGATTTCTGAAGGATCATGTGACACTGAAGACTGGAGTAATGATGCTGAAATTGTAGCTTTGTTCACAGGGACATTACATTTTCAAAATATGTGACCCTGGACCACAAAACCAGTCATAAGGGTCAATTTTTTAAAATTGAGATGTATATCTCATCATCATTTCATCATCTGAAAGCTGAATAAATATGTATATGGTTTGTTAGGACAAATCTGAGGGTTCAAAAAATCTAAATATTGAGAAAATCGCATTTAAAGTTGTCCAAATGAAGTTCTAATCAATGCATATTATTAATCAAAAATTAAGTTTTTATATATTTACGGTAGGAAACTGACAAAATATCTCCATGGAACATGGTCTTCACTTAATATCCTAATGATTTTTGGCGTAAAAGAAAAATCAATAATTTTGACCCATACAATGAATTTTTGGCTATTGCTACAAATATACCTGGACAACTTAAGGTTTTTTTGGTCCAGGGTCACATAATAGAAAACAGCTTTTTACTATTTTAATTTTTTTTTTTTTTTTTTGGATCAAATAAATGCAGCGGGTGAGCAGAAGAGAATTCTTTAAATAAACATAAAAATCTTACTGTTCAAAAACTTTTGACTAGTAGTGTATATACAAACTAAAGTGCATATACAAATATTGTAAAGCTGACAGATGTTTAAAGTCTTAATGGCTTTTTTACATTTTATTTAAAGCATCTTCACTATCATTGTCCTTGCTGGTTTCACTCAGTAAGACGATAAACGTTATTACAGAATGGAGTTTAGTTTGTAATTATAAAACATGCAATACCATTTCAATTCATAGGGTTCACTCAGAAATTTCTTACGTATGAATAAATGAAGGTCTATGGTTAATATTTTGCTAATGATTTTCACCTAAGGATGAAAGCTTACCTGCTTGAGGAATTGGACAGCAGTGTAGTTCTTCTAACTTGTTAGCAACTTCCAGTTTTAAATATAACACTGCAGGTTAAAAACTTACTCTAAGTCAATTTATCGTATAAGGGAAAAATGAGAAGGTCCTTTAAAGTAATGTCTCTTAAAGACACAACATTTACATACACATTAATCACACCATTGCATGATGCTGTAAACAATCTGGTGAATCTTTAAGGATTTTTAGAAAGAAATATCTTGTTTTCTCTCCTTACATCAAACATTTTAGTTTTAAAATAATTAAAACTAAACTTAATGTACTACTTTTGGGAATCAGGATCAAAGGAGTTGGATGATATGATGATATGTTAAAACTGCTAACTATCTGTGGCCTGTTTTATCTTCATAAATGTAAAGGTATTGATTGAATGCCAAATTTCAGGATTTTTGTATTGATCTAAAACTATTCTGATTCTCTTTGCTCATCACTTATTAAGAAATCTGCTAAAACAGATTTATGATTTTTTTTGTGTGTGTGATTATTTGTTTATTCATTTATGTTAAGCTTGTATGTATTTATTTGTTATTCATTAATTAATTTCTTCTATCTACTTATTTATCTATTTATTTATTTTTTGGTCTAATTATTCTAGTAGAATATCATTGCATTTTGTTTTCTGGTTGTGTATATACTTTATTGCTTTGCAAGTCACATATTGTTCTTTTAAGGGAAGACACTGCAGGCAAAAACACTTTTTATGCACCTGTCAAGTTCAAAATTTTGGGCTTTTTGGTTTTTCATAAAGTGTTTTTTCAGACTAGTGGAAAGAAAACATCCAAACAACACTGTTAAGTGTTTCTTTTATAGCACTTTATCCATTTGTGTCAATAGATTTCAATTACAATACATATTTTTAAAGGCCGTTTTCTCAAAATAAGTTTTTTTTCTACACTGAGCCATAAATCTTCACTTCAGTAACACTTCACACACCAAACTTTACAGTTTGATTTCTATATATCCTGAAGGTTTTTACAGAGGGATTTGTGTATATATGATTTGCTTGATTATATACATTTTATTATTTCTGTTCTAGGTTTTTTCTGAATTATGGAGTGACGAAATGAGATTTGCAATTTTGACTCTAATATGACTAAAAAAGAACTTTGAAACCGACTTCATCCAGTGTTTAGATTTTTGTACTAGAAATATATGCAAATTAGCGCATGTTTCATTAAATAATAACTCATTTGCATATTTAAACCTTACATTTTAGAAAACTTGTAATACAAAAAATGTTTGCATTTATCAATGTAAACAATCAACCGAGTAAGTAAGGTGATAACTATTAGTTTTTTTTTTTTACCCTATTCAGCTGCAGTGTCTCGCCTTAAACAATATCCCTGTTGTTTTTTTCCATGTGAGTGTTATGGGTTAAATAAAAAAATGAATAAATAAAGAATGAATGTTTTGTAACCTTTCTACGCAGATTGGGTGTTTTAAAACGATATTGACGTATTTAAATGTTGTACTGACCACATGTACAGTTTAAATTAAACAGTTTACTGGAAAATAAAAAATTCTGTCATTAATTACTCATCTTCATGTTGTTCCAAACCCATAAGACTTTCGGTCATCTACAAAAGACAAATTAACATTCTGGATAAAATCTATGAGCTTTCTGACCTGAAATGTTTTAAGGCCCAGAAAGGTAGTAAGGACATTGTTAAAATACTCCATGTGACATCAATGGTTCAACTGTAATTTTATGAAGCTACAAGAATACTTTTTGTGCGCAGACAGGGCCAGAAATTTTTAAAAGGGCTCGGATTTCATCAAGAATATCATAATTTGTTTGCTGAATGAACAAAGATGAACAACAGTCTTACAGTTTTGGAATGACATGAGGGTGAGTAATTAATAACAGAATTTGCACATTTGGGTGAACTATCCCTTTAATTTTTGGAAAAAAGTAAACAACCACGGTAGGAAACTAGTAATGGAGATATAAGATGTAAAGACATTTTTCCCCCCATACACTACCAGTCAAAAGTTTTTGAACAGTAAGAAGTTTCTTTTGCTCGCCAAGCCTGCATTTTATCCAAAGTACAGCAAAACAGTAACATTTTCAAATGTTTATACTATTTGAAATAACTGTGTTCTGTTTGAATATATTTTAAAATGTAATTTATTCCTGCGATTTCAAAGCTGAATTTTTAGCATCATTACTGCAGTCACATGATCCTTCAGAAATCATTCAAATATTCTGATTTGCTGCTCAAAAAACATTTATTATTATTGTTAATAAGTTGAAAACTGCTGAGTAGATTTTTTTTCAGGTTTCTTTGATGAACAGGAAGTTCGGAAGAACAGCATTTATCTAAAATAGAAATATTTTGTAACATTATAAATGTTTTTATCATCACTTTTGATCATATTAAAGCTTCCTTGCTATATATATATATATATATATATATATATATATATATATATATATATATACATACGTATTTCAAGACGTGTTGCTTTTCGTAAATTACACAGGCTTGAGGACGATTAATCAACTAGGACTTCAATTTATGTTACAGACTAAATAAGTTATACAAACGCCCCATGTTAGCGAAATGGTCCATATTTATTTAGAAACGTTGACAGACTAGATCTTCACCTTTTTGATCTAAATCTAAACCAAACTTGCTGTACATATAAAGGCGTGGCGTCGTGACGCTCCTCAGAGGCGGAGTCAAAGTCAGACAGGTTTCACAGGTGTGTACATCCACAACAAAACACGAAACCTGAGCGAAACTAGGATAAATCACTGCTTACTTCGTTCATTTCGGTAAAAGGTAGGCTCTGGGTTAATTAACTGATTCATTACTGAGTTACGTGTGAGATTTTCGTTAGTACGGTTTATTTTGGTACTTGGTTTCAGGAAATGAGACCGTGTTGCGTCTAGATAAAACGTTTACTTTACAGAAATACTTTAAAAAAAAAGTATTAAACTAATAGAAGATTAAACTAAGAATATTTCTAGATGAAAGACTGTTTTAATATATAAAAACACAACCACCAATAAAAGTGATCTAAAAACGCAACACCTGTCATGTTGGTTTCACTATCCGGGGACTTTATTTTCATGTGAACGTTCATTGTTTAAACACATGCAATTAGTGAAATCTTGTTTTTTTTTTTTTTTTCAGAAAATGCCAGAATCAAGCCATCATCATCACACAAGGGACAAAGACTACTCTAGTCGAGACAGGAGAGATGAAGGAGGACATGAGTACAGAGATGATAGAAGATACAAGGAGGACAGGAGACACAGAGAGGACAGGAGATCCCCTGATGGAGAGGACAGATCACAAAGCCACAGAGAGAAGCAAAGATATGCTGACACACAAAGGGACCCCCGAGCATACGATGCCACCCGTTATCATAGTCAGGGAGTGTAAGGAGTGATTTAAATGTTATCTTTTCCATCTACAATTTGTTTATGTTCTGAATCAGCAGAACTATGCATGCATGTTGTGACTTTCTTTCCTGCGTGTTTTTAATATTTTCTACAGGCCTAGTTACACCGAGACATCATCTGCATACTATGATGACAGTCAACCCTTTAATCATAAAGGAGCACTTTACAACCTGAAATACATCACAACAAGCAGAGGTAAACTCACTTTGAAGCTACTTTGAATCAGTCTCCTGGCTGCTAAATTGTCTCTTAAAGGGATAGTTCACCCAAAAATGAAAATTCTGTCAATTACTCACCCTCATGTCGTTCCAAACCCATAAGACTTTCGGTCATCTACAAAAGACAAATTAAGACTCTGGATAAAATCTGAGAGCTTTCTGACCCTGCATAGACAGCAGCGCAACTGAAATGTTTTAAGGCCCAGAAAGGTAGTAAGGACATCGTTAAAATTGTCCATGTGACATCAGTTGTTCAACTGTAATTTTATGAAGCTACAAGAATACTTTTTGTGCGCAGACAGGGCCAGAAATTTCAAAAAGGGCTTGGATTTCATCAAGAATATCATAATTTGTTTTCTGAAGATGAACGAAGGTCTTACAGGTTTGACATGAGTGTGAGTAAATAATGACAGAATTTGCATATTTGGGTGAAGTCTCCGTTTAATTTTGGGAAAGAGTTCAACAACCATGGTAGCAAACTAATGGAGATATAAGATTTTTTAATGTTTCTTCTGCTCGCCAAGCCTGCATTTTATCCAAAGTACAGCAAAACAGTAACTTTTTCAAATATTTGTACTATTTAAAATAACTGTTTTCTGTTTGAATATATTTTAAAATGTAATTTATTCCTGCAATTTCAAAGCTTAATTTTTAGCATCATTACTCTACATGGTCCTTCAGAAATCATTCTAATATTCTGGTTTGCTACTCAAAAACATTTATTATTATTGTTAATATGTTGAAAACAGCTGATCAGATTTCTTTGATGAATAGGAAGTTCGGAAGAACAGCATTTATCTAAAATAGAAATATTTTGTAACATTAGAAATGTTTTTATCATCACTTTTGATCAATTTAAAGCTTCCTTGCTAAATAAAAGTATTAATTGCTATCATTTCTTTACAATATATAATGTAATATATAATTTTTGTTTTTAAATGATAGAAATTAATACTTTTATTTAGCAAGGAAGCTTTAAATTGATCAAAAGTGATGATTCTATTCATCAAGAATGGTTTATCTCGTCTTTGACCCATATACACACATTTTATATGTTTTTGCTTTATTTACTTCTATAATAAGTTTTTTTATGCTGGGCTTTTGCATGTCATTTTGTACTTTTATAAATGGTGTAAAAATGGTGATTTAGAGTTTTATTATAAGGTGGTTTTGCACTGAACTGAAGGCCAATTGTACCATGTATTTATATATACACTACTGTTCAAATGCTTATTTAGGCTGCATTTATATGGTCAAAAATACAGTAAAACAGAAATATTGTGAACTATTAATATATTTAACATTCCTTGGATGGTTAAGGTGAATTTGTAGCAGTTGTTACTCCAGTATGTCAGTGAAATATGCTGATAGTAAGTATGTGGAAACTGTAATACATTTCTATCAGGGTACTTTGATGAACAGAAAGTTTAAAAGAACATTAATTTGAAGTAAACTTCTTTTGTAACATTATAAATGTCTTTACTGTCACCATTGATGCGTTTTTGCTGAATAAAAGTATTAGTTTCTTTAATGTCTCCAACATAAATAGTGAAAAATATGCAAATAAGTTAATAATCAACCTGTAATTCAAACTGTCAGTACATTTAAATACGTCAATATCCAAAATTAAATAGTATTTTAAAACACCTAATCTGCATAGAGAGGTTACAAAACATTCATTCTTTTTTATTTAACCCATAACACTCACATGGAAAAAAAACAATATTGTTTAAGGCGAGACACTGCAGGTGAATAGGGTAAAAAAATTAACTAATGGTTATCACCTTACTTACTCAGTTTATTGATTACATATTTTATTAGAAGTTTTCTAAAATGTTAGGTTTAAATATGCAAATTAAGGCATTATTTATTGAAATATGCGCTAATTTGCATACAGTTGTAGTACAAAAATGTAAACACTGGATGAAGGCAGTTTCAAAATTCTTTTAATTTTTTTGACATATTAGAGTGAAAAGTTTTTACAGGGGGAATTTTGGGTATCTCATTTTGTCACTCCATAATAAAACTTAAAATTAACAGAAAACATATCTTTTGCAATTTTGGGGGGAATAAAATATTGTATGCAATCAAGCAAATGATATATAAACAAATCCCTCTGCAAAAACCTTCAGGATATAAACAGGAATACAAATGTGAAGTTTGGTGCGTGTAACTTTTACTGAAGTGGAGATTTATGGCTCAGTGTAGGAGAAAAACAGGCCTTAAAAATATGGATTGTGATTGAAATCTATTGACACAAATAGATAACGTGCTATAAAAGAAACACTTAACAGTGCCTTTTGGATGTTTTCTTTCCACTAGGATGGAAAAACACTTCATGAACAACCAAAAAGCCCAAAATCTCAAACCTGACATGTGCATGAAAAAACAGCGATCTTTCTGACCCTACAATTGTGGATGGTATAGTGCATGTTTATTAAATCTATTGTGATATGTCTCTGTTTTTGTCCTGTAGGCATCTGTCAGGCCATGGAGGTGGCCTTAAGCTTGTTGATTATCATCTGTGCTGGAGTGAACCACAGTAACACGGGTCGGTATAGGGATGTCGCCAGCTTAGGCGGTTTGTACCAGTACTATTACGGAGGAGCCAACGCATTCATCGGAGCCGAGGCGCAGAAGGTCCAGGCGCTCGATGACCAGTTCTACCAGCTCAAACTGCCCCCTTACGTCTACAGCATGGCATGCGGCGGGGCGCTGATGGTTTACTGTGGTGCCATGCTGGCCCTTGGAGTGTTTCGAGTGCCCTACCGTTTCCCTCCTTTGCTGCTGGCTGAAGCCCTGCTGGATGTGCTCATAGGTCTCGGCTTTATTCCTGCCATCGCTTTCTACTTCATAAAGCTGCAGGAGATCTACAACAACTCCATCTGTAAAGAGAGGGAAGCGATGTACAGCAGTAAAGGTCACAGAGGATTTGAGTGCAATCTCAATGGGGCAGACATAGCGGGAGGCTTGTTTGGCGTTCTGGGGATTATTATATTTCCCATAAGCGCCGTGTTGGCCATCAGAGCCTTTATACAAGTGCGGAAGATGAAGCAAAGGCCGACTGAAGACAACAACCTGTGAAGATTGCACCATTTCAAATGTGGAAATCACAAGGGTCCTACACCAGTGTAAATGCTTTGGTTAGTATTGTTACAGTATCAGAAGGATTTACACTACTAGTCAAAAGTTTTTGAACAGTAAGATTTGTAATGTTGTTTTTAAAGAACTCACCAAGCCTGCATTTATTTGATTCTACATACAGCAAAATCAGTAATAGTTTTAAATAGTTTTACTATTTAAAGTAACTGCTTTTTACTTTATTTATATTAAAATGTAATTTATTCCTGTGAACAAAGCTACGGTTTCAGCGTCATTACTCCAGTCACACGTTCCTTCAGAAATCATTCTAATATGCTGATTTTCTGTTCAAGAAACATGCAGTATTATTATTAATATTTAAAACAGTTCTTTGATGAATAGAAAGATCCAAAGATCAGCATTTACCTGAAATAAACACTATACCATTCAAAAGCTTTGGAGTCAGTATTATAGAAATCAATACTTTTAGTTATCAATGGTGCTTTAAATTGATCAAAAGTGATGATAAAGACATTTATTATGGTACAAAAGATTTCTATTTCAGATAAATTCAGTTCTTCTGAACTTAATAAAAAACGACTCAACTGTTTTAAACATAATTATAATGTTTTTTAATGAAGCAAATCAGAATATTAGAATGATTTCTGAAGGGTCATGTGACTGCAGTAATGATGCTAAAAATTCAGCTTTGAAATCACAGGAATAAATTACATTTTAAAATATATTCAAATAGAAAACAGTTATTTTAAATAGTGCAAATATTTTAAAATTGTACTGTTTTATTGTACTTCAAAACAAATAAAATATCAGGCTTGGTGAACAGAAGAGACTTCTTTAAAAACATTGAAAATCTTACTTTTTAAAAACTTTTGACTGGTAGTATATATTTTTCAATTTTGTTATGCTTTTGCTTTCTCTTACGAGTTTTTATTATGAAGGACTTTTGCAAGTTTTTTTAAATAACTTTTTTTTAAAAGACTTTTTCACTATATTCTTCAGAAACAGCAGATTTGATTCATTAATTAAAAACAAACACATAATCTTGAGACTGAGTCGAGTTTCACAAAATGAATTACTTTCTTTGGGTTTCTGCAGGTCTATAAAAGTCTTAATTCACCCTTCCACAATTTAAGGCTTTAAAAAGGTCTTAAATCAGAGCAGAAAGTCTTAAATTCATAAAGTCATGTCATTAAATGTTGTATTTACATTTGAAATATTGAAGAAATTGAAGCGTTTTTTCTGAGCCAGATATTGACAAAGCTAATAAACAACGCATTGTGTTTCTCTCAAGACATTTACATTTGGAGAACATACTGACCTTCAATTTCTCCAATTTTTCAGTTTATTTTCTGTTTGGTCCAATTTACTCTCATGAAAACCTGCAGAAACCTTGTGTGTATTACATAGTACACATTTATGTAATTATGACTGTATTATGTTTGGTGCCAATGAGACTTTTAACATATTAAGGTATATTAACATATCTCATTGTTTTCTCTTTATATGTGCATATGTTACACAAACTATATCAGATGTTAAAGTATTTTGTATGGAAGCCCGTTTCCGCCACTGAATAAAAAAAATAAAAAAAATATTGCGACTTTTTTTCTCAGAATTGCGAGATAAAAACTCGCAATTCTGACTTTATAACTCGCAATTCTGACTTTATAACTCGCAATTCTGACTTTATAACTCGCAATTCTGACTTTATAACTCGCAATTCTGACTTTATAACTCGCAATTGCGACTTTATATCTCGCAATTCTGACTTTATAACTCGCAATTCTGACTTTATAACTCGCAATTCTGACTTTATAACTCGCAATTCTGACTTTATAACTCGCAATTCTGACTTTATAACTCGCAATTGCGACTTTATATCTCGCAATTGCGACTTTATAACTCACAATTGCGACTCTATATCTCGCAATTCTGACTTTATAACTCGCAATTCTGAGAAAAAAAGTCAGAATTGCGAGTTTTTATCTCGCAATTCTGAGAAAAAATGTCGCAATATTTTAGTTATTTTTTTTATTCAGTGGCGGAAACGGGCTTCCATAATTTTGAGACATGCATATGCAACAAAGAACTACCGAGACATCAAAGACACATGTTTCACAGTAAAAATTTTTATTGCTACTTGGCTGAAAAGTTAATTAAAAATACAGCTTTCTGCTCAAAACTAAGCATAGCAGCATCTGAAATGAAACGATGAGCCAGCACCCACTCTAAAAAGTACAGTCCTAGCTGACAGACAGCAAAAGTGCTCGCATTTAGTCCTTTTACTAAATCGGTAAAACAACTCAAATGATCCCCTAAACTAAAAACAATTCAATAATTTAACACAATGAAAATATTCAGCAGTTTACTGCATGCTAAATTAGAAACTTAAAAATAGAATATACATTATGCTTCAGATATTAAAACAATTTCTTATAAACAGAAAAGTTAATATTTTATACAAATAATCACATGATAATATATTCTTTATATATATATATATATTATATATATATATTTATATTCTTTATATAGGGCATGCTTCTCACATTAAGTACATGAATAATTAGTCTCTTCAAAGACAGTTCCTTGATGGGTGACGTTTACCATAGATCCTAGATTCTGCACTGGAGGACCTATAAAATGTGCATGAAACAATGAAGTACAAAAATAAACCTCAGCTTCTTGGCATTGAGAGGAAATATTAAAGCATCTCTTAAAAATAAAATGTACATAAATGATGACAAGATCAAGCTTTGGTCACATGTCAACAACAGGTACTTCATCTCAATCCACGTCTGTCCAGAACGAACCGTGATTATGTGCAAAAATGTCAATGGATACGCCAGATAAAGGTGCGTTTTTGCATTCAGAAGCTTCATCACTGTCAGGGTAAAACCACAGTCACACACTAACAGCCACTCTCACACTGCGCAGATTTACAAACACACTTAAGACAAATGCCTTCCTTGTTCACAAAATTCAGTCCAAGTAAGAAAAGGATAAAGCACTAATGAAAACTTTCATTAAAGGTGACATGTATTTTCATTTAAGCTTCTTGAACACTCCCTTCATCTGTCATTGGTCAGACAAACAGTTAGCCCCGCCCCTAAGTTCACACTATTGGTTGAGACTGGCTGCCATGTTAAGCAAAAGCACACACGGATGTTTTGATGAATCCACAATGTTCACGCTATGAATGGCTTGCTTGTAGTAGCTGAGAGAGGAGGAAGTGTTTCAACATAAAAGAAACAGGTCACCTTTAACTTCTCAAATTGCTTGTCATTGTGTGATATCGTTTTTAATCTTCTTAAAGGGAAATCTAAATCACTTGTGTGTTATAAAACTTTCTATTAGTTGTGCATAAGTGTTTACACACGAGTTGCAAAGCAGTTATGAAATCAGAGAAAGTTCGAGAATTCAGTCATGTGCAGAACATGTAAAAAAAAAGGAAGCTTTGCCTAACTTTTACCTGTTTTTAATAGTGCAATGGCCAAACTAAGACACTACAATGGCAAAGAAAATCAACCTAGTCACATTAAAAAATAAATAAATAATTATATGTGACCCTGGACCACAAAACCAGTCATAAGGTTAAATTTTACAAAACTGAGATGTATACATCATATGAAAGCTCAATAAATAAGCTTCCTATTGATGTATGGTTTGTTAGGATAGGACAATATTTGGCTAAGATACATCTATTTGAAAATCTGGAATCTGAGGGTGCAAAAAAATCTAAATACTGAGAAAATCACCTTTAAAGTTGTCCAAATTAAGTTCTTAACAATGCATATTACTAATCAAAATTTACATTTTGATATGTTTACAGTAGGAATTTTACAAAAAATCTTCATGGAACATGATCTTTACTTAATTTCCTAATGATTTTTGGCATAAAAGAAAAATCAATAATTTTGACCCATACCATGTATTTTTGGCTATTGCTACAAATATACCCCAGCGACTTAAGACTGGTTTTGTGGTCCAGGGTCACATATAGGGTAACACTTCAAGCCTTTATATAAAATGCATTATAAATGTAGTTTTAATGCATTGCTTATGCCCTGCAATGCACCTAATAGTGAACTACAGCTGAGCTCAAAAGTTTACATACACCTTACAGAATCTGCAAAATGTTAATAATAAGAGGGATCATAGAAAATGCATGTTATTTTTTATTAAGTACTGACTTGAATAAGATATTTCACATAAAAGACGTTTCCATATAGTTCACAAGAGAAAATAATAGTTGAGTTTATAAAAATGACCCTGTTCAAAAGTTTACATACACTTGATTCTTAATACTGTGTTGTTTCCTGAATGATCCACAGCTGTTTTTGTTTGTTTGTTTGTTTAGTGATAGTTGTTCATGAGTCCTGAACAGTTCAACTGCCCGTGGTTCTTCAGAAAAATCCTTCATTTCCCACCATTTTTTTGGTTTTTCAGCATTTTTGTGTATTTAAACTCTTTCCAACAATGACCGCATGATTTTGAGGAACTGGGAGAACTGAGGGACTCATATGCAACTATTACAGGTTCAAACGCTCACTGATGCTCCAGAAGGAAACACGATGCATTAATGGGGGGTGAAAACTTTTGGAATTTAAAGGTCACGGTAAATGCGACGTATTTTGTCTTCTGGGAAACATGTATCTCCTGTAGCTTCTGAAGGGCAGTACTAAATTAAAAAAATATATATTTAGGCAAAATAAGAAAAATCTACACATATTCATTCTGTTCAAAAGTTTTCACCCCCGGCTCTTTGCATTGTTTTTCCTCCTGGAGCATCAGTGAGTGTTTGAACCTTCTGTAATAGTTGCGTATGAGTCTCTCAGTTGTCCTCAGTGTGAAAAGATGGATCTCAAAATCATACAGTCATTTCTGGAAAGAGTTCAAATACACAAAAGTGATGAAAAAACTAAGAATTTGTGGGATCTGAAGGATTTTTCTGAAGAACAGCAGACAGTTTAACTGTTCAGGACAAACGAGGGACTCATGAACAACTACCACTAAACAAAAACAAACTCACAGCAGTGGATCATTCAGGTAACAACACAGTATTAAGAATCAAGTGTATGTAAATGTCTTTTAAGTGAAATATCTTATTCAGGTTTCTGTGTATGATCAACTGCTTAAGAATAATTGTTGCATTATGACGTGCATTATGAATACCTTTATAATGCATTATGCATATAGGCTTTAAGTAAAGTGTTAGCAAAAATACTTCATGCTTCATGATAGAATATTAGACCCCCCCCCCTCCCCCCAAAAAAGTCCTATAATGTTAAAACATAATTTTAAAAATCTATTATTTAATATTTAATGTGACTGTGCTTTGTGTTCTACCTGTAAGCATAGAATTAAAATGATAGTTAATTAAAAATGTACCTACATTTCTGGTATTTATTCTCTCTCATGTGATTCCAAACCATTATGACTCACTTTCTTGTGTGAAACATAGAAGATATTTAGAACAAAAAAATAATTTCTCCATACAGTGGAAGTCAATGATAACCAAAACAGTTTGGTTGTCAACATTTTTCAAAATGTGTACTTTTGTGTTCACAGAAAGCTAGTTTGGAATAACATGAGAGTGACAATGTTGATTTTTGGGTCCACTGTTACTTTTAGAATCACCTCGGCTGTACTATTAATACATGAATATAAACTAAACGGCTATTTGAATAATACACCAAGGAAAATTGCATTTGGCCAAGATTTTCAGTTTCACCTCGACGTATTTTGGCCAGGAGAGCACAGAGCACAAAACAACTACTATAGTTGTCCAGGCTGAAGAAACAAAAGACACCATTTCCACAACAGAGCCCATTTCCCAGTCCCATTCTTACATTTTCAGATTAATATCAATCTAATTAGACATGTATGTTGCATATATCATTTTTAAGTGTGATGCAAATGCATCATGTTGTAGGTCTACAGAAGGTGCTCTCGAGGTGGTAATAAAGTGGCTGTATCAGTGTCAAAATATTACTTTCCATTTCTGTTTCCTTTCAACATTAAAGCATGGTGAGGGATGAAACACTATTATAGCTAAAAACAGACTTGGACTACAGCTTGCAAACAAAGCAAGCCATCAAATGCTCAAACTCTGAATCAGGACGTTGTGCCTCAATAACCACACTTTTAGGGGTTATAAAAGAAAGAAAAAAAAACTAAAGAGGCCACAAAAACAAAGCCTTATGATTTCATATGCATTTCAACAACAGCTAAAATGCAGTTCTTAAATACGTCTATGTATATAGATTCTCTGAGCTATGTACAAAGTGCTTATACAGTGTCAAACCCTTTTACTTAGATTACTAGATTGTGCAATACTACTTGATGCACTTAAGCATACAGCTCTAAATGGTTTAGGGAATCTAGAGATCAGTTTCTAGAAAATTGTACTTCACATTATTGAGTGCAAAAAAGGGAAATTGAAGAATTGAGGAAACCTGCTTTAAGGCCATGATAGAAAAAAAAAACAATGAGTCATGCAGGGCTGCTGCGTCCATGCCACTGGTTTCAGCTCTCTGTAGCACCCGAGGGACGACCGAAATACTCAAAATAACCTTCCTTCCCTTTAAGTAACACTACTATGTATCTTTTGGCACAAGAGCTACAGTTTCAGGTCTGTAGGCAATTATAATTAACACAAACATCTCTCTAATGCTTGAAGTTAATGGCAGTACAAGTTGAATTCAAAACCTTCCTGGATGCTAAACATGGCGGCTGTTTCTCCTACATATAGCAAAAGCAAATCTGTATGCAAGTTTGGCACGACAAACACTGCCATCTGGCCATGGAGAATATTAATTAAAAAAAGAAAAAGGAAAACACTCTAAATGTCCTCTTATACACTTACATAAACCTTGCTGAATCTGCAAAATGTTGATTATTTTACCTTAAAATGAGAGGGATCATAAAAAATGCATGTTATTTTTAATTTAGTACTTACCAGAATAAAATATTTGACATAATAGATGTTTACATAAAGTCCACAAGAGAAAATAATAGTTGAATTTATAAAAATGCCACAGCTAGGTTTTTTTTTTGTTTAGTGATAGTTGTTTGTGAGTTCCTTGTTTGTCCTGAACAGTTCAACTGCTTGATGTTCTTCAGAAAAATCCTTCAGGTCCCACACATTTTTTGGTGTTTTTGCATTTTTGTGTATTTGAGCCCTTTCCAACAATGACTCCATCTTTTTACACTGTGGACAACTGAGGGACTCATATACAACTATTACAGAGAGTTCAAATGATCACTGATGCTCCAGAAAGGAAAAAATAATGCATTTAGAGCGGGGATGAAAACTTTTTGAATTTGAAGATCAGGGTCGATTTTGTCTTCTGGGAAACATTGTAAGTACCTTCTGTAGCTTCTGAAGGACAATACTAAATGAAAAAAAAAAGATATTTATGCATTATAAGAAAAATGTACACATCTTCATTGTGTTCAAAAGTTTTCACCCCTGGCTCTTAACGCATTGTGTTTCCTTCTGAAGTGAAAGTGAATCAGTGAATGTTTGAACCTTCTGTAATAGTTGCATATGAGTCCCTCAGTTGTCCTCAGTGTGAAAAGATGGATCTTAAAATCATACAGTCATTGTTGGAAAGGGTTCAAATACACAAAAATGCTGAAAAACTAAAGAATTTGTGGGACCTGAAGGATTTTCTGAAGAACAGCAGGCAGTTTAACTGTTCAGGACAAATTAGGGACTCACAAACAACTATCACTAAAGAAAAACACAGTAAGAAATCAAGCGTATGTAAACTTTTGAATGGGTCATTTTTTTAAATTCAACTATAATTTTTTCTTGTGGACTATATGTAAACATCTTTTATGTGAAATATCTTATTCCGGTCAGTACTAAATACAAAATAACATGCGTTTTATATGATCCCTCTTATTTTGTGAGATTCTGCAAGGTGTATATAAACTTTTGACTTCAACTGTAATTCACAAAATTAATCTCTTGAATCTTGAGATGAAATGGCTTAAACATAATATCTGAGCATGCAAACACACTTAAGCTCAACTTCAAGTTGATCATCTATAAATTCAAATACTGTTTATTATGAGATTCAATTTTTAAATTTGAAGTGCGATGTCAATGGGAACTTGCTTCCTTTGTAAAGATTATAAATGAATCTAATGATTTATGAGAGTACACCGAATAAATTACTGATGCCCTACATTTGGCAAAATTAAAAAGGAGGGCATCGCTTAATTTAATATCTAATAATTAACAATGGGCTTTGCACTCGATTGTCCCTAATAACCCCTATATATATATATATTTTTTTTTTTATCATAAAAAAAATGCAATAATGAGTTGTGTAAAAAGAACTACTTAATTTCAGGGAAAACCCTGAAAAAACCAACATTGTTATTTCCAATAAACACCACTAGATGTCTCCTCAAACCATGAGCACAGTGTTTTACTGCACAGAATTCCCTGATACTGTGATTGTGGCAATGACAAACTCAAATGACCCAATATAGTCTCTTTCCTCAGGTCCCCTGATGCAAAAAAACAAACAAAAAAAAATAACCAGCCTGTTTCCTTATACGTACCATGCATGGCTAAAATACAGCACACATACCCACACACACACACACACACACACACACTGCACAATACATCATATCATAGGCCCGGTCCCTCTCATACAAAAAAAAAAAAAAAAAAAGTCGGTTGATAATTTTTTCCTTGATAATGAGATAATGAGAAAATATCCCAACCTCACTCAGCAAAACCGCACTACTACGAAGACCCAATGACATATTCCCAACCCAAGGCTTTACAGCATGGGCTCTGTCATGTAGTCATGGCACACTCGAAACTTCAAGTACTCAAAACAACCCGAAAGAGCTCAAGTTATGATTTCAGACAAGGTTGAGAGGTCTTTCTGCTCCCCAAATGACCTTGGCCATAGAGGTCATAAAGGTGACGATGCTTCCACTGAGTATTGGATGTGGTTTTTGTTTCCATCTCACTCTGACCTCCATCACTAGACTGATTGATTACTCTTCTATTGTGCAGAGGGTTCCAGAGACCCCATGGCTTTGTCTGGGAGATCCCGTATGCATACGAGGAGATCAGGGAAACATCCACTCTTTTCCATGAAGGTCAGATGGGGAAGATATCCGTTTGACCCTTTGAAATATTCCTCACAGACTTCAAAAGTGCAGATTACCGACTAGTCGCCACTATGGGAAGGTAGGAGAACAACCAGAACAGTAAAGGCTCTCAGAACCTCAACCATATTCAAGAGGCACTTTTCTCATCTTTTGGTCTCAGCTTAGCTGAAAGTATCTTTCCTCCAGAAGGCAAATGTGATCAGTGAAGCCTACTTAAGCCTGTGACCTTTGATATAAAGGGCGAATGTCAAAATGAACTCACGCATGGTGACGTATGAGGTACTCCAGCTCCATGCTGTGGTTTTTGGTCAGGAATAGCCCATGTGTTTCCATAAGACCTCAATCTTCAAGATTTCATCGGCCCTGACGTTTCCACCAATTTCCATCCTTCCATTCTAGACTTGGATGTGGCTATGCCACTGCAGATCAGCCCAAGAATGCACATGCAGGGATCCACACGTGATGCGGCGCTAAATAAGAACTGGATTATCTCGAAGGCAGGAAGAGCGTGCTAGCCTCTTTGATGTGGCACTATGATGCAGAGATGCTCCAATGGCGCGGTCCTCTTGCACCAACTAGAGAGCCGTGTCATAGACGTCCTGTTGCAGGACGGTGGTGGGGTGGAGACCGGGGATGGTGGACTGAGGATGGTCCCAGTTGGGGTCTCTTGCTGAGGGTGGTGTTGAAGGAGCCGGTGGACCGGGAATCACAGGGCTCTGGCCTCTCAGCTGCTCCCGCACATCTTGCTCCAAACTAGGTGGTATAATCAACTGGTCCTCCGGGTCTTGCTGGGCTGGTGCGGCGAAATATCCAGACTTCTTTTTCGGTGCCTCGAGTGCTACCTCAATAATATTGTGGCTATCCTCGGGAGCGACTACTGAGCCATTAGATAGCTTCTTCCCAAAGAGACTAGAGGTTGAAGGAGACTTCTTCAGATCTGAGATCTCTCTGCCACATACGGCCAGCAGGCAACCGTTGGTTGCAGAAACCACCACGCTGTTTTGCCTCCGCATTTTGCTGTTGGGATAATCCAAGCCCCTCGAATCATGCCGGCCATCCGAGTCCTTCGGACTTTCGGGTGGTCCAGAGCGCAGCTGAAAAGCACAACAATGGATGTCTACTTCCACCTCTAGCTTACTCCCATTAGAGATGACGCCTTCTAAAGGAGCCTCGTCATCGCTGTCCAGTCCATTGTCGGACTGGTTACTAGAAAAGGTGGCGCTTGACGGTTGCCGCTGGAATAGAGCAGGGTGCGCCCCTGGCCCCAAGCTTGCCACTGGCCCTGTGTTACACAAGGTAGCAGTGGGATGCAAACTACAGCGGCGCTCCGGACGAGCCGTTGGTCCCGAAGAGGGGTGCTCGTCTGAAGCTGTGGACCCAGCTTCGCTGCCGACTTCCGAAGCGGACATCTCGCTGTTGAACTCCGATGCGATGCCGCTGCTAGATGACGGCGTGGCTGGGTCCCCAGGGGACACTGAGATGGGTAAAGGTGTCGGGACAGGTGGTCCTCGCACTTCTGTGTTCGAGAGAGGAGGCTCGCAAGTACAGCTGTCTTCTCCGATATGCAAAGCTACCACTACTGCTCCGACATTATCCCGGCACCCGTAGCTCTGTGCCAGCGTGCAGAGCTTTTTGGCAGCGGCGCGGGGGTCTCTGACAGCTAGCACAGTGCTCACTGCCTCCTGGTAGGAAACCTTTTGGAAGAGTGCTTTGTTTCCTAGGATCAGAAACTCATCCTGGGAACAGAGAGGCTCTGTGTGCACCCAGGGTTTGGGAAGCACCCAAGGAAACAGGTAGGAACAGCCAAGTAACCGTGAGCAGCATGTCACCCCACTCACCTTGTTATCCTACAGCACAAGAGTCAAATGATTAGAGACACAAATAAGCTGCTAGTCTTCATTCATATCCATATTTACAATAAACAGCATGGTGTATCAGCCAGTTAGCTTATAGACCTTAGTCAGGGAAGAGCCATATTTAATTTTTAACAGGAACCTGTAAGACCTTCTGTTTAAAAGTTTACACCCCTCGCTCTTAATGCATCGTGTTTTCTTCCTGGAGCATCAGTGAGCGTTTGAATCTTCTGCAATAGTTGCATATGAGTCCCTCAGTTGTCCTCAGTATGAAAAGATGGATCTCAAAATCATACAGTCATTGTTGAAAAGGGTTCAAAAATTCTGAAAAACTAAAGAATTTGTGGGACCAGAAGGATTTTACTTATAGGGATAGTTCACCCAAAAATAGAAACTTGATGTTTATTTGCTTACCTCCAGGGCATCCAAGATGTAGGTGACTGTTTTTTTCAGTAGAACACAAATGAAGAGTCAAACCGTTGCAGTCTGTCCTTCATATAATGGCAATCAATGGGATCCACAGCTTTGAGAGTCAAAAAAAATTCACCACAATGTCAAACTGTCCTGAGCATGTTCACAACAGCCGGCTGTTGTGAACAGGACAGTTGGACATTGCAAAGTCAGATTGTTTTGTGTGTTAAGACCTCAATGTATTGTCACGAGCCGCAGGCTTTAATTTGGTTTTGTCTGTTCATGTCTTTTTTACTCTTAAAGCCGTGGATCCCATTGACTGCCATTATATGACTGACAGACTGCAACGGTTTGAGTTAAAAATCTTCCTTTGTGTTCTACTGAAGAAACAAAATCACCTACATCTTGGATGGCCCGGGGGTAAGCAGATAAACATCAAATTTTCATTTTTGGGTGAACTATCTCTTTAAGAACAGCGGGTAGATTAACTGTTCAGGACAAACAAGGGACTCATGAACACAAATTAATATATTTTTGATGAAATAAAAGAGCTTTCTGACCCTGTGTAGACAGCAATGGTACTACAACGTTCAAGGCCCAGAAAGGTAGTAAGGACATTGATAAAGTAATCAGTGGTTTAACGTTGTTTTATGAAGCTACAAGAATACTTTTTGAGCGCAAAGAAAAAAAAACTGTATTCAACAATTTCTTCTCTTCTGCATGTTCACAAAATAACAAGAAAAGTATTCTTGTAGCGTCATTAAATTAAAGGGTTAGTTCACTCGAAAATGAAAATTAGCACATGATTTATTCACCCTCAAGGCATCCTAGATGTATATGACTTCCTTCTTTTAGACAAATACAATAGTTATATTAAAAATTGTTCTAGCTTCTTCAAGATTTATAATGGCAATGGTCGGGTGTTTCTCTTCATCGGTCCAAAACAAGTACAATAAAGTGCATCCATCCATAATAAAAAGTGCCTCATATGGCTCCGGGGGGTGAATGAAAGGCTCCTGAGTGAATCGATGCGGTTTTGTGAGAAAAACAGAACAAAAACTCTGATTGCATTTGTCTGAAAAAAGGAAGTCATATAAACCTAGGCTAGAATGCCTTAAGGGTGAGTAAATCATGGGCAAAATTTTCATTTTTGGGTGAAATAACCACTGACTACTTCGATACTACCTTTCTTGACCTAGAACATGGTAGTACCATTGCTATCTAAGCAGGGTCAGAAAGCTCTCAGATTTTATCAAATATATCTTATTTGTTCTCCTAAGATGAACAAAGGTCTTACAGCTTTGGACCAACATGAGGGTGAGAAATTAAAGAAAAAATTAAAATTTTGGGGTGAACTATCTCTTTAAGACTGTAAGTCTGTCCCTCACAGCCTGTGTACAATTCAATATGTCATCTAACCTGACTAAGGTCTACAGTATGACCTGAGAATGAGTCAATACCTCAGTGATAATAGCTTTTGCCAGTTTGACACGCTCCATCTCCTCAGCGCTTTGTTCTAGGCTGAAAACTTTCGAGAGGGCAAGAGGTCGCCCATCTCGACACAGTACAGCCTGGCAGGTGCCTACGTTGGCCACAGTGAGGCTAAAGTAGCGGCCAGGTTCGGAGGACTCGTGGTGGATGTAACATAGTAGAGCAGAGGCACCTAGCTTCTGGCCTGCCATGCCAAGTTTCCTGCAAAAAATGCACAAAAGCAATATAAGAAATGCATTTGTTATTCATATAGCTAAGAATCCAAATCCAAAGCTGAACTATAGTGCATTAAAGTCATATTTAGAAGTTGAACGGCAAGTTGTAATTGTGAGTGGGTTTTCTTTGAGCCCAAGTTTCAGAGCTGTGGGTGTCAATGACAATAATGGTACAATAGTTTTCTTTCTCAGTAAAACTAGCTGTTTTAAGTTGCATTTATGGACTATGATAGTACTGTATTATAGAATACAGTTAAGGTCAAAAGTTTACATACAACTTGCAGAATCTGCAAAATGTTAATTATTTTGCCAAAATACGAAGGATCATACAAAATGCATGTTATTTTTTATTTAGTACTGACCTGAATAAGATATTTAACATTAAAAATGTTTACTTATAGTCCACAAGAAAAAAATAATAGTTTAATTTATAAAAATGACCCAGTTCAAAAGTTTACATACGCTTGATTCTTAATACTGTGTTGTTACCTGAATGATCCACAGCTGTGTTTTTACTTTAGTGATAGTTGTTCATGAGTCCCTCGTTTGTCCTGAACAGTTAAACTGCCTGCTGTTCTTCAGAAAAAATCCTTCAGGTCCCACAAATTCTTTGGTTTTTCAGGATGTTTGTGTATTTGAACCCTTTCCAACAATGACTGTATGATTTTGGGATCCATCTTTTCACACTGAGGACAACTGAGGGACTCATATGCAACTATTACAGAAGGTTCAAACGCTCACTGATGTTTAAATAGGAAACATAATGCATTAAGAGCGTGAAAACTTTTTGAATTTAAGATCAGGGTAAATTTCACTTATGTTGTCTTCTGAGAAACATGTAGTTATCTTCCGTAGCTTCTGAACAGCAGTACTAAATAGAAACAAAATTTGATATTTAAGCAAAATAAGAAAAATGTACACATCTTCATTCTGTTCAAAAGTTTTCACCCCCCGGCTCTTAATGTATCGTATTTCCTTCTGGCGCAAAAGTGAGCATTTGAAACTTCTGTAATAGTTGCATATGAGTCCCTCAGTTGTCCTCTGTGTATAAAGATGGATCTTAAAATCAAAAAAGTAATTGTTGGAAAGGGTTCAAATACACAAAATGCTGAAAAAAGAAAGAATTTGTGGGACCTGAAGGATTTTTCTGAAGAACAGCGGGCAGTTTAACTGTATAGAAAAAAGGGAACTATCAACTATCAAGTGTATGAAACTTTTGAATGGGCTCATTTTTTAAAATTCAAATATAATTTTTTCTTGTGGACTATATGTAAACATTTTATGTGAAATATCTTATTCAGGTCAGTGCGAAATAAAAAATAACATGCATTTTGTATGATCTCTCTTATTTTGGTAAAATTAACATTTTGCAGATTCTGCCAGGTGTATGTTAACTTTTGACTTCAACTGTATATTATACATTTAAATGTACATTAACTACTTTCTGCTGAGCATAACATAAGTAATGACCGACTGACTACTCATTATCCTACTCATTACAATAACTACTTACCAAATAAATAAATGGACATAAAATTACTGATGTGATAAAAGAACGCAGAGTGACACAAGTAACTAGAAAACAGACCCGTGTATAAAAAAACAGTAGTTTTACATCCATTACAGAATGATATGATTGAGAGTGGTGTAATAAAATGTGTTAAAATTTCATACTGTTGCCAATGATTGCACAAGCAAACTGAAGCATACATTATTTATGAAAAAAAAAAGAAGCTTAATCATGTTAACTTGTGTGTGTGCGCAAAACACACCTATGAGAGGTAAGGAAAGTGTTGCACATGTATACACTGTCCACACTGGAGTGCTGTATCTCCTCTGCCAATACATCTCCCATGGTGCATTGCAGTAACCTGGAAACTTCCTCATTGCGGTCACCATCAAAAATCCCATACGCAGCCTCCGGACTGTCCCCGAAGCGATCCACAGCCAGCACAGACACACACAACCTGAACCCAGGTAAAACAGCAGATTTCATTAGAATAAATGCTCTTCATGAAACCAACACCCAACTAAAACATTACAATGTGTACAATATCACATTACAAATACATTCCATTGAATGGTAATGGATACACCTATATAGGTACATACACAAACTCTCTCTCTGACAAACACACAAAAGTGGCCCCCCTCGGTGGATGAAGGGTACCGACAGAGGATGCGATATTTGAGACGGACTGCTTTGAAACTCTGGAGGTAATGCCCTTCGCAGGGGGAACCAAGCACACCGAGGTCACATTAAACATGTAGAAACAAGACGTTTATGCCTATGGGATGCATTCTGCATTTAAACCAGCCCTCCTGCTCTGTCTTACCCTTAGTGTGAAACTCAACGCTACAATTATTCTGAAAATGCCAACTGTTTTTATGCCATCCAAGTATTTATTGGTTCGAGAACTAGTTGTCTCAGGGCCAGTTTGGTAAAGCATCTGGGGCTGAATTGTCTTAGGACAATTCTTACAAGCTTCTTTGAATTTTTACAAATTTCCTGATAATTTACTCACTCCTATGTCATCTAAGATGTTCTTGTCTTTCTTTCGCAAAGAAATTAGGTTTTCTGAGAAAAACATTCTAGGATTTCCTCCATATAGTGGACTTCAATGGTGCTCAATGGATTGAAGGTTAAAGGAACACTCCACTTTTTTTGGAAATCGGCTCATTCTCCAACTCCCCCCGAGTTAATAAGTTGATTTTTACCGTTTTGAAATCCATTCAGCCGTTCTCCTGTTCTGGCGATATCACTTTTAGCATAGCTTAGCATAGATCATTGAATCCTATTAGACCAATAGCATCACGTTCAAAAATGTCCAACGAGTTTCCATATTTGTTGTATTTAAAACTTGACTCTTCTGTAGTTATATCGTGTGCTAAGACCCGTGGAAATGCAAAGCTGCGAGTTTCTAGGCTGATAAGATTAGGAACTACACTTCCATTCCGGCGTAATAGTCAAGGAAGTTTGCTGCCGTAATAAGGCCGAAGCAGGCGGAGTATTATCAGAAATGAGTTCCCAGCTAGTTTAGCATTTGCACATGTGCTGCGTGATATTACTGCTCCTGCTTCAGCCTTATTACGGCAGCAAACTTCCTTGACTATTACGCCGGAATGGGAGTGTAGTTCCTAATCTAATCAGCCTAGAAAATTGAAGCTTTGCATTTCCACCGGTCTTAGTACACGATATAACTACAGAAGAGTCAAGTTTTAAATAGGACAAATATCGAAACTCGTTGGTCATTTTTGAACGTGATGCTATTGGTCTCATAGGATTCAATGATCTATGCTAAGCTATGCTAAAAGTGATATCGCCAGAACAGGAGAACGGCTGAATGGATTTCAAAACGCTAAAACTCAACTTATTAACTCGGGGGGAGTTGGAGAATGAGCCTATTTCCAAAAAAAGTGGAGTGTTCCTTTAAAAATGCAGTTTCAATGCAGCTTCAAAGGGCTTTAAACAATCTCAGCCAAGGTCTTATCTAGTGAAATGCTTGGTCATTTTCTCAACAAAAAAAAAGTATATTTATCCACTTTTCAACCACAAATGCTCATCATATCTAACGCTGCCATGTGCATGCATACTCTGTGCACTCCAGTTCAAGACAGTTAGGGTATGTTGAAAAACTCACATCTCATTTTCTCAAAATTGTCCTACATCATTGTTTTACCCTTTTTTTGTAAAGGGTGTTTGTCCCTTTTAATTTTAATTTAATGTTTACTTTGTAAAAACTGGGTTGGTACTTCTACAGCAATGTAGGACAATTTTGAGGTTGGAGGGGAACATGTGATGGGAGTTTTTTAACATACCTTAATTATATTAAACCGGAGTGTACAGAGTACACATGCAGATTACAGAACTGAACAAGACAAGCAAATGAGGTTTAAAAATATAAAATATCAATTTGCTGTTTCAATGCAGCTTTAAAGGGCTGTACATGATTCCAGCCAAGGAATAAGGGTCTTATCTAGCGAAATGATTGGTCATTTTCTAAAAAATATAAAAATGTATATACTTTTTTTTTTTTAAACCACTAATGCTAACCTTGGATCCGCCACTTCACACATTAAGTAATCACGTTGGAAAGAACATGCATGGTTAGTACTTTGTCTGTGTACTTCGGTTCAGAATGGTAGGGTTCACCTCCAACTTCAAAATTGTCCAACATAGTTGTTGTACCTTTTTTTTTGTAAAAAGGTAATTTGACTTTGCACATTCGTTTTGTAAACACTGGGTTGGTACTTTTGCTTATTCTTTCCAACATGACTACATAATGTGTAAAGTCGGGCAGGTGCAAATTGAGCAATTGTGATGAAAAAAAAAAAAAAAAATGACAGATTGTTTTGCTAGATAAGACACTTATTTCTCAGCTGGGATCATGTTTGAAGCTGCATTGAAACTGCAATTTGAAGTCCATTATATGGAGAAAAATCCTGGAATGTTTTCCTCAAAAACCTTAATTTCTTTGCGACTGAAGAAAGACATGAGCATCTTGGATCACATGGGGGTGAATAAATTACCAGGAAATTTTTATTCTGGAAGTGAACTTCT